>NC_056745.1:49021942-49201942 GCF_019279795.1 Protopterus annectens
ATTATCCCTTTTTAAGCGCAACCTGGATAACTGGATGGGAAACAGAAAATTCACCCCCTGGGAATCCACCTGTGTCCTTGCTGGACAGGGGCTTTAGGTGCTGACTTGTCTAAACATGGGCTAAACTCTTGGCTAGGCTTATAAGGGCCGCAGGGCCAATACCCTAGCAACCTCCTGTAATCCTATGATGTTAAGTTGTCTATCTCACCTTCGTTCTTGCTGGTTGGGATCGGAGCTGATCCTCGGCTCTGACTCGGCCATCTTCTGTAGCTCAAGAGCTGTTTACTGGCTCGAGGCTACCCCTTATCCCATGATGCCTAGCGATAGCTACCCAGATCTTCAGCTGCGAGGTGTCATTTTTCTGGCTCAGGCTCTTATAAAGTTTTTTGTATAACTTTCTTACTCTAGAATTCTGTATTCTCAGTGTTTTATTGTTAACTATTAGTCTTGTTTTTTGTGTTAGCTAGTGTTTAGTTGTAGTATCCCTTCTTTTCCTTGTAGAACTCGTTTACTTACAGAGTTCTCCCCCACCCCTCCCCCCATCCTCTTCTTGTCAAGGTAGCCATTTAGGTTAGAGGCTTTCCTTCGACCTTTCTTTCATAGGCTAGCCGTTTAAGTTAGAGGCTTTCTTATTAAAAAAAAAAAAAAAAAAAAAAAAAACCTTTAACTATAGTTTTGTAATAGAGTGTGTTTTTTGTGGACTGTATTTTGCTTTGTTAGCTGTTGTTGTACTTGTTGTTTCCTTCTTTCATAATGTCAAAGGAATCCAAAGTGTCTGGATTCAAGAAGTACGACTCATGCTGTCAGAAAATGTCTCTGACAGATGGGCACACTTCTTGCGTCTATTGTTTAGATGCTGTGCACTTGCAGGACTCTTGTTCTATCTGCCATGCCTTTAGTCCAAGAGTCCTGCAGGAGCGTAAGAATAAGCTTATTCTTAGGGGTCTTTTAAAACCCCAGGATTCACCGGCCAAGGGCTCTCAGCCTGTGAAATCCCCTAAGTTTACCAAGCTGCCAGCTCCAAGTTCGGAGCCGTCCTCGGTTCAGACTCTACTTCTGCTTTGGTTCCGGCTGGCACCGATAAGACTATTTCCCCGTCGGCTCCATCAGAAACTTCGGAGCCTTCGCGGAGCCACAAGAGGCTGAGGTCCCCTTCACTGGAATCGGTACATTCGGCTCTTCAGTCTCCTTTGCTTCAGAGCGAGTGCAGTCACCGATCCTCTCACTCCTGTCGATCCTCTAGGCTGTCAGATCACGATGTGGAGAGAGTGGTCAGTAGGTTGCTAAAGTCGCAGGCACTTGCCAAGATGTTGTCCAGCCCTCCTCAACAGGTGTCAGCTCTGTCCACTTCTGTCGATGTTCCTCCTCCGACTCCAGTGAGTTCTGAGCCGGAGTTCGTTGGGGTTTGAGTAGTGGAACCATCGACTCCGATAACTCTATCTCCTTCGGTTCCGACGTCGGCTCCGATCCCCTCGGTGGTGCTGTCCGTCGAGGGATCTGGGCGCCGGGGTTCCCTCGTCGGCTCCGAGGGGGCGAGTGGCATCGGACCCTTGTCCGACCCCTTTCTCCCTCTTGGAGCTTCGGTGCAGGTGAGCTCGGCTCCTACATCGGCCTCGGAGCCATCTCCCTCGGTGCGGAGAAAGATTCCGATTTCCTCGGAACCGGAGCTTTCTCTGCATTGCGGCAGGGACGTCTTCGATGTCATGAGGAGTGTGCTGGCCACTGAGTCAGCTCCACTATCGGCCCCACCGGCTCTGTCCCCTGTAGTGCCTGTGCCAACCTCTGCTCCTCCTCCAGACCCCAAGTGTAGGGAGCCGGCGCTCCAGGGCACCCCATTGGGTGTTTCCTCTTCTTCCGAAGCCTCCCTTGATCATTCAGAGGAGCCCCCCTCATAAGAAGAAGTGCAAGAGGAAGCACATTGACTCCCCTGAGTCTGTCACTTCTGATACAGACTTAGATGATTTGGAAGGGTCCCCGAGATCCCCCTCTGAAGATGTTTTTTTCTCGGACATCCTAGAAATGCTTAAGCAGAGGGGGAACTGGAATCCCCTAGCCCCTACCGAGGATAAGTCTGCATTTCTGGATGCGTTTGGTTCCCGACCTTCCACCTCCTGGGTTTCTCCGCCTTTCGTTCCACTTATGGCAGTGGTGGCTCAAAAGACTTGGTCAGCTCCTGATACAGTGGAACCAACTCTGGGGAGACCTGGCAAATTCATCACAGCACCCCAGGATAAGCAGTTCCTTAGCAAAGGTGTTCCTGTTGATGCCATGGTGGTAGCAGCAGCCACCAAAAAAGAGTTAGCGGAGACCTCTTCATCTATACATCCTCCTAACAAGGAGTCTAGGACCATGGACAGATACGGGAAGCGAATGTTTGCTTCAGCGACCTTTTCTATGAGGTCACTGAACTACTTATGTCATTTTACCCGGCTTCAGAGGGATCTCCTTAAAGGGCTTGGAGATACCCTTCAAGATCCATCAGCTGAGGGGGCTCAAGCTAAAGTAGCTTCCCAGCTGGCGACGCTTAATTCAGTAGTTAACTCCTCCATGAGGCTCATTTCCTATGCAGCCGATGGTGCGAGTAGAGCCGCAGGTACGGGTGTGGCCCTTAGGAGGCATGCATGGATGCGGCTGTGTAATTTTGCGGAACCCTTTCGAGCGTCATTCACTAACAGCCCCTTTGATGGTTCCTTTCTTTATGGACCACAGGTGAAAGACACTTTGACTAGGTGTGAGCAAGAAGGCAAGACTCTCTCTGCCGTGGGAGTCTATTTTTCCACTCCTTCTAGACCGTACCCCAAAGGTCAGAAGAGTAGTAAAATGTGGTTCCGAAAATCCCAGGGAGCCTTGCCTGTCACATGTAGTGATTTTTTCCTCCAGGGGCAGAGGGGAAACAATAACAACAGACACCGTCCTCATGGCAGAGGGGGTCTGCAGAACCAGGGCAACAGAAAATCTTTCTCTCATAAGCCCTTTCAGCATCCCTGAAGGGTTGCCCGGCTACTCACCTCTGGAGGCAGTCGGGGGAAGACTTTCACTGTACCCAAAAGCCTGGCAAAATTTAACGCAAGACAGATGGGTACGGTCCATTATATCCAGAGGTTACAAGATTCTCTTCTGTCAACCCCCATTACCGTCAAGGAAATCCTTTCCAGATGTTCCACCCAATCTGAAGGACCAGGCAGTAATAGAAGTTTCAAAACTGCTAGAAAAAAGAGTAATCCAGGAAATCCCAGCAGACCAGCATGGATCGGAACTTACTCAAGGCTCTTTTTGGTACCAAAAAAGACAGGGGACTGGAGACCGATTCTGGATCTCAGCAGACTAAACATGTCTGTACAAAGAACAAAGTTTCGGATGGTCACGCTACACTCCATTCTACCCTTTCTGGGTCAGGACAATTGGATGTGCTCGATAGATCTTCAGGACGCGTACTACCATATCAAGATGGACAGGTGCTCCAGGAGATTTCTTCGCTTCTGGCTGGAAGGCAGTCATTACCAGTTCAGAGCTCTGCCCTTTGGTCTCACCACAGCCCCCAGGGTCTTCACCAAATGTATGGCAGTGGTCACGGCTCACCTAAGACGTCGAGGATTCCAGGTGTTTCCATATCTAGACGACTTGCTCCTCACTGCTACTACCAGGCATCAACTTCTACAAGCCAAGGACTACACAATCACAATCTACTCCCAGCTAGGCATTACAATAAACTTTGAAAAATCTGCCTTGTTGCCCTGTCAGTCTGTCACCTACATAGGAGCAGACTTAGACACAAGGAACATGTCCACAAGGCTACTGTCAGAAAGGGTGTCTACAATTCATCAGCAAGTACATATTCTAATGCAGAGCAAAAGAATCCAAGTCAGGTTCGTCCTTCAAACTCTGGGTTCCATGGCAGCAGCCATTCTTCTAATCCCACTGGCCCATTTTCACATGAGGATCCTTCAGTGGCTTCTGTTCACACAGTGGTCTTTCCAATAGCTGCCCATGTCTCACATGATCATGATTACAGAAGCATGCAAAAGGCACCTTTCCTAGTGGATGGTCTCCCCAATAGTGGCTCAGGGTAGACCCTTCATTCAGCCCCCTCCGGTAGCACAGATGCCTCCCTGATAGGGTGGGTGGGGGCATTATCAGGGCAGGACAGTCCAAGGCACTTGGCAGCCTCATGAGTACCATCTGCACATAAACGTCCTAGAAATGAGAGCCGTGTTCCTAGCGTTGCAAGCCCTTCAGGACTCTCTTCCTTCTGGCACCTTTGCAATTCAAACAGATAGCATGTCAGTGGTGTGGTACATCAACAAGCAGGGCAGAACCAGGTCCTGCCCCCTGTGTCGAGAAGCACTGAGACTGTGGCAGTGGGCGATTTCCTCCCAACGTTTTCTGATTGCAACGCACATCCCTGGGAAGTCCAACATCATAGCGGTCAGGCTCAGCAGTGCTACACTCAAACCTCACGAGTGGTCTCTGAATCAGGATGTTGCAGATCTTATCTTCCGCAAATGGGGACAGCCTTGCTGCGATCTTTTTGCCACCCACTTAACAGCAAATGCAGCAACTTCTCCCTTCTTCCACTTCCAGGTCACTCACCCAGAGATGCTCTAGTCCACGATTGGCCTCAGGGACTTCTTTATGCCTTTCCAACGTTTCCCCTGATTCCAAAACTCATACAGAAAGCAGTATCGTTGGGTTGCAAAATGATCCTCATTGCCCCCTACTGGCCTCGACAGATATGGTTCCCGTTCCTGCACCATTACCTTCTCGATCAGCCCTGGACTCTGGATCCGATTCCAGACCTACTGATTCATCAATCAGGCGGGTTGCATCAGTCCCTCCAAACTCTCCAGCTCACAGCTTGGTTGCTCCACTTCCAACCTTAGCCAGGCTTCCCAGCATTTCCCCGGCTGTACGTGAGATTATTGTCTCCTCTCACAAGTCCACAACCAGAAAAACTTATGCTAGTAAATGGAAACGTTTTTCTTGTTGGGCAGAGGCTAAGAATGTAGATCCCTTTTCAGCCCCAGTCCACGAAATTCTAGAGTTCCTAGCACAACTTTTTCACTCCGGGTCTGCTTCTGCTACAATCAGGGTTCAATTAGCGGCCATTTCTAACTTTCATGCTGGTCTGTCAAATTCAAACATTATGTCTCATAAGCTCTGTAAAGCTTTTTTGAGAGGGACCACTCTCCTTAGGCCTCCAGTGAGAGATCCCCCTCCTCCTTGGGACCTTAATCTGGTATTAACTTCCTTAACTCTGCCCCCTTTTGAACCAGCAGTGTCCTGCTCCATTAAGTTTCTATTTTGGAAGACACTCTTTCTGGTAGCTATTACTTCAGCCAGATGCGTCTCTGAACTTCAGGCACTATGTGTTCGTCCTCCATACTTGGTCTTTCATAAGAACAGGGTTGCTCTGAGGACTAATCCTTCGTTTTTTCCGAAAGTCTGCTCAGACAATAATTTAAACCAATCTATAGACCTTTCTGTGTTTTTCCCTAACCACACCAACAAGACAGAGTACAAATTACACCAATTGGACGTTCATAGACAATTGGATTTTTACCTGTACAGGACTAAGGAAATAAGGAAGTCAGTCCAACTATTCCTTACCTATGTTCTAGGCAAACAAGGTCTCCCATTTTCCAAAGTGACCTTATCTAGGTGGTTGTCTCACACTATTACTTTCATTTATCAATTAAGGAACAAAGAGTTACCTATCAAACCGAAAGGTCATTCTACTAGGGCCTTGGCCACCTCTGTAACCTTCCAATCTAGGTTGCCCATGGATTCTGTCTGTGCAGCTGCTACGTGGGCAAATCCTCATACCTTTATTTCTCATTACAAGCTAGATATGGTCTCCAGGAGCAGAGCTGACTTTGGTTCCACTGTTCTGAAGAGTCTGTTCCAATGAGCCGCCCAGGATTGTAGGTGCTAGGGACGCTGTCCCAACCAGCAAGAACGAAGGCAAGATAGACAACTTAACGCAAAGAAGTTCTGTACCTACCATAACGTTCCATGTTAGTTGTCTTCATCTCACCTTCTTTCTTGCGTCCCACCTCTGTCCCCCTGTCTTATTGGACTGAGAGGAGTTCTGGTTTCACTGGCTGAGTGTTCTCTGCTTTGTTTCCTCTACTGACTTAGAGAGTATGACAGGTGTACTCAACCTATTTGTTTGGACAGGTTTATTCTCTGGCTATGTCTGGGGTTAGCTATTTCAAACAAGATCTGGGTAGCTATTGCTAGGCATCATGGGATAAGGGGTAGCCTCAAGCCAGTAAACAGCTCTCGAGCTATAGAAAATGGCCAAGTCGGAGCCGAGGATTGGCTCCGATCCAAACCAGCAAGAAAGAAGGCGAGATAAAGACAACTAACATGGAATGTTATGGTAGGTTCATAACTTCTTTTTCTTCGATCTTCCAGGATTTTTGTAAATAAAACTAGACCTATATATATATATATATATATATATATATATATATATATATATATATATATATATATATATATATATATATATATATATGTGTGTGTGTGTTTATGCGTGTGTATGCATATGTGTATATACATATCTATATTTATATATATATATATATATATAGATATATATAGATATATATATATATATATATATATATATATATATATATAGATATGTATTTCTACATATGCATACTTGCATATACACACACACACACACACACACACACACATATATATATATATATACACACACACACACACACACACACATATATATATATATATATATATATATATATATTTTATATATATATATTTTTTATATATATATATATATGTGTGTGTGTGTGTGTGTATGTATTTATATACATACGACTGTTGATTCCCATTACACCATCCAATAAGTTGGAATCCAAAGCAACAGAAATATCAAAGTTAGTAAATGAAAGAGTCATCCAGCCAACCTTCCATACTAGTTAGGATATGGAGTCTGTTCCAGGGTTAAGTTCCAATAAATATGTCGGACTGCAGACCATCTTTGGATCTTAGCCACCTAAATGAGAATGTCAAACAGACAAAGTTCCAGATAGTCACTGTAAAATCCATTTTATCTCTTTTGAGAAGGGACAGTTGTATGTGCTCTATTGCTTTCCTGAACCCTACTACCATATCAAGGTCCAGAGGCATTCCATGAGATTTCTCCGTTTCTGTCTGGGAGCCAATCGTTTTCAATTCAGGGCACTGCCATTTGGTCTCTATGCAGCCCTGTGGTGTTAACCAAGATTTTGGCAGTAGTAGCAGCTCATCTCTGACTACAGGGAATCCAGATCTTCTTGCATTTAGATGTCTGGCTACTAACTGCTACATGCAGGAATCTACTACTATAACATCAAACGTTCTTTCTCGTTCTTGCAAACAAACTGAGAATATCAGTCAATCACAAGAAGAGTAAACTGCATCTCACTCAGAACATAGAATGTATAGAGTGCCAGATAGATATAGTCCAACAAATTGCAAAACTTCCCCTTGTAATAATTCAGTCATTAAGGTTTGCAGGCTGTCAGGTGACAGAACATTCTTCCCACAGGCGAGACTCGTACTTATGACGCAGAAGGGATCCTGGCCAGTAGATTACACCTCCCCAGAGTAAGAAAGCCTGCAAAAGGCCTATGGTCCTTTCTCTCAGTAACCAGATAAGTGCCCCCCCCCCCCAAGCTGATTGACATGGCATGCCCCAAAGGGTTAAAGTAAATGGATGTTGCTGAGCTCATCTTCTTTAAGCCAGAGAGTGTGTTGCAGACCCCAAAGGTAGGCATCACTGCAGCAAAGGGCCATTTGTGGCTTCCATAGAGGTGTCAACTGTCACCAAACATAATGTCTTGGAGGATTGTTTGGCTTTTCATCCTCATAACAAAAAGTCAGAGATGATAGAAAGACTTTGAAAGTGCATATATGCATCCAGTAGATTTTTAGTCAGAGCATTGAATTACTTGGCTCATACAGTGTGGTCTCAGAAGAGAACAACATATACTCTTAAATTGTCCGCAGGTGAACTAAGAACACAGATGGATTCCCAAGTGGTAACTATCAACTCCATATCACTGATAGTCATGTGCTTGTTACATAATTTAGTAGATGGAGCGACTAAATTGGCAGGTTTGGGTATTGCCATGTGCCATCAGGCCCAGCTACGTCTTTCAAATTTTTGTGGAGCATTTCAAGGTGGCTTTTGTCAATGCTCACTTTGACAGAATTTCCTTGTTTTGGCAAAAACTTAAAGATGGAGATTTGCAGTGTGAGCAAAAGAGCAAATGGTCACTGCTAATAGTGTTTTCAGAGTTTTTTTAGGGACTCTGAAAGAGCTGAAAAACATATCATTTTGAAAATCCCAATAGACCCACTCAGAAGCAGCAGTATTATAGAGGATTCTGTAGTAGACAGAATTGTGTTCTAACTACCATCTAAAAGGTAGAGATGGTTCATAGCAGCAAGGGTCCGCAAGGTCCTTTCAAAGATTTTGTTAATATGAAATCTGAAGGGTTACCTGTGTGTTCCATTCTGGAAGCAATTGGGGACATCTTTCCCTACATATATCTGAATGGATGGCCATACTGCAGGACAAATGTATCAGCAAGCAGGAGATGATCAAATGTTTACAAAAAAAAAAAAAAAAGAGCCGTCAAGAGGTCCACCTGAGCAGAGAGGGTCTAGATTTACTCACGCTTCTTCTAGGTGCCCAGAAAGACAGAGGACCTCAAAGTGATTTTCATCCTCAGTCATTTGAAGGAATATATAAAGGAGTCATTCTGGTTAGTCGTGGTGCAGTCCATCCTTCTTGTCTACAGGCAAGAGACTGTGTGCCCTCTTTGGATCTCCAGGATGCCTGTTTACATAGCAAAGATATCCTGGAGATTCCTATACTTTCAGGTGGGGGACAGTCATTTCTTGTTTGCAGTCCTGCCGTTTGGCCTCATTTCACCCCCCCCCCTTGGTGTTCACCAAATGTATTACTTCAGTTATCTGGACAATTGGCTCATGTCAGCAATATCTGTGGCAAGACGTTTTCCAACGTAGCAGTATTTACTCCACTTTTGCTCATCCTTGGGTATCGTAATCAACCTAGTAAAACCTCAGTTGGAACCTTTCCAGTCCCCATCCTTTATTGGCTGCTAGCTGGATACAGTCAACCAGTAAGTAAGGTTAACACCAAAGGGGATTTCCTCCATTGCTTAGGAGATCATAGTTTTTTTTTACAACAATCACACCCCCATTGCAGCTGCAGTTCTTAAGGTACTAGACTTAATGGCTGCTTCAATTCAGTCTGTGCCATTTGTCAGACTTAACATGAGGGTCCTGCAGTGGACCCTCAGGATTCAGTGGAATCAAGCAATTCTTTAGGCTTTCAAGAGTTTGCATAAAGCACCTGGTGTAATCCACAGGTCCATAAAACCTTGGCACAAGAATACCTTTCATTCAACCAGTCCACATCTCCATGATGACATCCTTATTGAGGTTGTGGGGCAATATCTACACAGAACAGTCCAGAGAACGTGGCTTCAACAAGAGGCCAGGTTGCACATCATAGTTTTTGAGATGTCCACCTAACATTGTAGGCACTTCAAGACTTACTCCTCCGTGGTGCAATATCCATTCATTCCAACAACACAACAGTGGTAGGGTACATAGTCAAGCAAGGAATCCGATCCCCTCACATGCCCATGCATAGAAGCATTGAGAGTATGGGAATGGGACAGCATCACAACACTTTCTCAGAGCAATTCATATGCTAATCCAGCATGATCACAGACAGTTTAAACGGACATATCTTGCTCCCACTTGAATGGAATCTCAAAAATCCAGTAGCATGTAAGATTTTCAACAGGTGGAGAACACCCTGTTGCAGTGTATTTGCTTCACCATTAAACACTAAATCCAACAGATTTTTTTCCATGGTCTCCAAAGGGGGGCATCCTCAAAGGATTGCATTCTCCCGCAGTTGCCCTCCATCTTTGTTATACACATTTACCAATTTAATAACCAGATTTCTACTGGAAGCCAAAATCTGCACAGCCAAGGTTGTTATATCACCATTCTGACCTCTCCATATTTTCTTCCCCCTTCTGTGACATCATCTAATGAGAATACTGTTTCTTCTTCTGCAACACCATCATCTGCTATTCAACCCATCTGGGTTGCCTCACCAGGACATTTGATTCCTTTGCTTGACCCCATGGCTTTTCCACTTCCAGTGATGGCAAAGAACCTCTCGTTCCCTTTATAAGTGGACAATTTGCTTGCTACTCCTCAAAAACCGGGTCTATATCACATCAGCGAATGCTAAAAATAGCAAACGGTGATTTATCGAACTTCAAAGTCCGAAAGCTGAAAACAACGAAGGAACAGATCAGTGAATTTTTCCCAGGGAAAAAAATTCACTGGGCCGTTCTCTGGGCTTTGCTGTTTTCTCCACTGTGGTTTGATCTCGGAGTTGGTCGAAGCCCCCCACTTAATTTTGTTGGGGGGAGGGGGATTCGCTGATCTGTTCCTTCGCTGTTTTCAGATTTCAGACATTTAACTTCTAACAGCGTTCGCTATTGTTAGCATTCGATGTTATGATATAGATCCACAAAAACCCTCTAGGAAGATTTTTAAGAGAGATACTAGCTAAGTCTAACATTCTGGTAACTACATAATCTGCATATATTTCAAAATGGAAAATATTTTCTTCTAGGTGCCACAAAAAAGGGGATTGGATCCCTGTTAAACAAGGGCACTTTTGCATCCTGGAATACTTGTGTGTACTGCTCAGTTCTGGCTTGGCATTTACATCTGTTAAGGTGTATTTGTCAGTCATTTCAGCATGCATGCCTATGGATACGCCTCTTTCTTCTCATTTTGAGGTCAAATGGTTCTTCAGCGGTGTCCTGCACCCCCCCACCACCACCACAAAAAAAAAATCTGTTCTTCCTCCCTGGGACCTGCATTACATTCCTGAGAAATTAACTTTGCCATACTTTGAACCTGCTTCCTCTGCTGCCTAAAAATATGTACATGGAAAATGGTGGTTCTTGTGGTTTTCTAAGTTACAAGCCCTCATGTCTATTCCACAGTTTGTGTTTTTTCACAAAAAAAACAAGTGTGTCGTTTAGAACTAGCCAGTCGTTTATGCCTAAGGTAATCACTACAATGCCTCTAAGTCAAGAAAGCTCACCTCCCTGCATTTTTCCATAACCCTAAAACAAGGGAGAAAGGATGTTTAATTTGCTGGGTGTACACAGGTAGGTAAGATTTATATGGACAAGACTAAAGGCATTAGAAAATGTGATCAGTTGTTTTGTTTCTTTTGAAGAGAAAAATTCAAGGTCTTCTACTTTCCAAACAGACCATATCCAGATGGATGTCCTCTTCCATTTCTTATGTTATTCTTTCCATGGAAAATCCCCTCTATGTCATAATGAAGCTCATTGTACAAAAGCTTGCTTCCTTGGGTGCTTTTTTTTCTACGGGCATTATTCCAAATCTGTCTTGGAGGCAGCTATTCGATCTACTATTCTCACCTTTGCTAAACATTACAAAACTGATGCCTTTTCTAGTGCCAGAGTAGTATTTGCCAGAACCATCCTTCAAGAATTATTGGACTTCAGTTCTGATGTTCTTCGTGTTTCACTGTTGCAGTCATTTCATTTGGGTTATCTGCTTGCAGGTAGCTCTGTCAGCCTGATTAACAAAGTCTTGGGTCCTGCGTTGGTTGCTGTCCCTTCTGCCATGACTTCAGGTCATCAGGGGTATAAAACATGCAGCCGACGCCATTTTATCAGTCTTTCGGCCGACTCCTGAAATTTTCGTTTTCGAGTTTCAGAACCGAAGTCTTCAACTAAAGCTAAGTACCCCATTGGGGAAACTTTTTCTTGCTCCTTACCAATGTCAGTAAAAGTTAATAATTGCTTTACTTGTGGAAAGCAAATACCTCATAAAGATTTTTATTCGTACTGTATTCCTTGCCTAGGCCCTGACCACGATGTAACTTGCTGTCGGTTTTGTGCTTTATTTAATCAGCGCACTATCCATCGTCTGTATATTTTCGCTTCTAAATATTTCGGTTCTCTGTTTAATTATCCAGAAATGTCATCGGTTAGCCATCCAACTACCTTGTTTCTAAAAAAACTTAAAGATAAAGACAGAGACAGGCCCCCAAGGTCCAAAATTGCCGATGACGCTTCTCCTAAGCCAGTCGCCAGTTCGCCGGTACTCAGTGAGGCGCTTTCGCAGCCCCTAATACCCGCTAGTTCTGATTCGCAGGCCTCTACTGAGACCTATTCAGAGTCCGGTATGCCGCGAGATGCTTCAACTATGGAACCCCCGGATGTCTCTACCTTGGATGGGTCTGGAGCCGCTGTGCAAGCACTGGCTTCTGAGGGTGTATTCAGGCTTATGGACTTGCATATTAAACCGACTCCTCCTTCTTCTCTTAGACCTAAATCTCGAACCATGTCTAAAAAACCAATGCCCAGGCCACATGCTCAGGCCTCTATGCCTAAAAAACAAATGATAAGAATGGCTGAAGATCTAATAACTCTAATCAGGGGTAGCTAACCCCCTCTTTCTAAGATGCCTAGGACTGAAGTGGTTTATGAATCTTCTGACCAGGATTCTATTTTTATGGATTCTTCTGATGATCTGGATTTGCCTTTCTCTACTTATGAGGATTCTGATGCAGAGGACTCCATTCCCTCTGCCTCCCCTCCAGAGGATTTTTCTTTTGGGGAAACCTTACATACTCTAAGGGAGCATTTCCACGGGGAAAGCCAGGATTTTTCTGATTCAAAAAGGCTTGGGGATTTCTTACTCCTACCTCAGCATAGGCCTTTAGCTATTCCTCCTGTACTAGAAATTGTTGTTGATGCTTTTTTGGAATCTAGTTTGTCCCCTGATTCCTTACCTCCTGCTCCCAGAAAACCAGACATATACTACAGGGTCCCTGAGTCACACAAGTTCCTTTTTAAAAATCCTATTGCGGATCCAGAGACCATTTCACAGGGGCCCAAGGGCATTAAGGCTTCTATTGCTAAAAATCCTACCCCTTCTGATAGAGACTCCAGGGCGCTGGATAGATGGGGTAAGAAGGTTTACACTTCTGCAACCTTGGCCATTAGGGCTTTAAACTGTCAGTTTCATATGTTAAAGTATCAGCAACATGTTACTGGATTTCTTAAACAGAAAATGATGTTGTTTCCTGACTGTGTGGAAAATAAAGAATTAAAGGATTTAATGCATTCTGCTGAACAAGTTGGAAAACATACTTTGCAATGTGGTTTTGATTCATTAGAGGCCTCTTGCAGGGCCACTTTTACTGGGTCTGTGCTCAGAAGGCATGCTTGGCTTAAGGAGCAGTCTTTGCCTGATCATGTTAAAGCCAAATTGTTGGAAGCTCCCTTAAATCAGGACCACCTGTTGGGCAACAAATCTGAGGAAGTTCTTAAAAAGATGGAAGATAAAGCTAAATCTATGCAAACTGTTAAAGATTTCTTACAAGTTTAGCCTACTAGATTTAGTAGGCACTGGTCCTCTAAGAATTGGTCCTTTCCAGCCCCTTCCAGGTCTTCTCAAGCCAAACCCAGACATAGCAAAAACCCCAGGTTTCAGTCCCATAGGACATGCAGAACTAAGCAGTGGGGGGCCTCCACTTCCAAATCTGGGAGTAATAAGACTCCCCCCTATGGTAAACTGTCTCAATGACTTTTTTTTAATATTTCCAAGCACTTATCAACTGACTGCCCATTTGGGGGAAAGATTGCTTTTCATGCAAAGAACTGAGAACTCATTACCCAGGACAAATGGGTTTTAAATATAGTGTCCCAGGGATACAGATTTCACTTCCACACGTTGCCAACACCAAGCAGGTGGCCGGACCTACCCCCAAATCAGTGGGCAGAGGCTCAAAAACAAGTACTTTCTCTCTTAAGCATGGTGGCTATTCAGCTGGTACCAGAAGTGAAAAAGAGACAAGGTTTCTACTCAAGACTTTTCCTGGTACCCAGAAAAGACAATTCATGGCGTCCTATACTGGACCTGTCTACTTTAAACACCTTTTTGGAGATTCCAAAATTCAAGATGCTGACTCTTCACCCATTACTTCCTATGCTAGGCAAAGATGCCTGGTTGGCAACACTAGATTTAAAAGTAGCATAACTGCACATCCCAATCTAGCGATCTTGCAGAAGATACCTACGCTTCAAAGCAGACTACACACACTGTCAGTTCTCTGCACTGCCCTTTGGCTTATGTACTGTGCCCAGGGTATTCACAAAGTGCCTAGCTTTAGTTATTGCATTTTGTAGGCAAAGAAGTATTCAGATATACCCATACCTGGATGGTTGTCTAATTCAGGAAGAAAGCCAAGACATACTTCTGAATCATCTGGCCTTTGTACAAAGGATTCTAACTTGTCTGGGGTACACCATAAACGAAAATAAATCACACCTGATACCCTGTCAACAAATTATATTCCTGGGAGCAAGCTTGAATACAACTTCCCAGATGGCCTACCTCATGCCAGACAAGCAAATTCATTTGACAACCTACTTCAAACAAGTGGCCACAAAATTCCTGCTATCTGCAAGACAAATACTGCAAGCCCTGGGGTTCATGGCATCCTGCATTCTTCTAATTCCATATGCAAGATTGCATATGAGGAAACTACAGTGGTATCTGAAAAGCCTATAGTGTCAACATTCTCAGGATCTAGAAGCAATGATTCCTATACCGTGCCTATGCCTAGAGTTCCTTTGGTGGGCAGAGGCTTGCCACCAAAACAAGGGACTACCTTTCACACCACCCAATGCCGCCCAAACACTAACAATAGATGCATCAGACTATGCATGGGGGGCTCACATGGCAGGGAAGTACATTCAGGGCAAATGGAACCCAAGTCAAATGCACCTGCATGTCAATCAAAAAGAAATGCTAGTATAGATTGCTCTGACAACCTTCAATGACCACATTCTTCCAGGACAACTAATGGTAAAGACGGACATCACCACTGTTATGTGGTACATAAACAGGCAGGGAGGTACACATTCTTGCCCCCTCTGCAGACTAGCCATGGCATTGTGGAACACAGCCTTGAGCTACCAAGTGCACCTACAATCTTAATTCCTGCCAGGAAAATTAAATACACTGGCAGAAGGACTAAGCAGAAACTTCATGGACCCACACGAGTGGAAACTGGAACCAAGGAATTTCAACGTGTTGACAAGCAAATGGAGGAGCCCAGATATAGACCTGTTTGCCTCTCCCAGAACTACCAGTTGGACAAATTTTGCACAAGGACTCCCCACAAACAAGCCTGGGAAGTGGATGTTCTGTCCTTCAGCTGGAAAAACCTATCAGTCTATGCCTTCCCCCCTCTGCCTCTGCTCTCCAAAGTGCTACTAAAAATAAAACAGGGCAAACCAAGGATGATTTTGATTGCTCCATACTGGCCTCGCCATCACTGGTACCCTGTTCTGTGCAATGTGTCACGGTTATCCCCATGGCACCTGCCTCAGACTCCTTCCCTGTTGTCTCAGCAGGAGAACCAGATTCTGCACCCTCAGCTTCTAACACTGAACCTTGCAGCCTGGCTAATTACATAATCTGTCCTTTACCATCCCTCAGTAAACCTGTGATGGATATAATTTTAGAGGCAAGGAGGCCTAGCAATAGAAAATCCTATGCTGAAAAATGGAAAAGATTCTGTGCCTGGAACCAATTTCGAGGGATGAGTACAGTAGCGCCTAGTTTACCTCAGATTTTACAATGTTTAACTGAGATGCTTCACAAGGGTCTGTCTTTTTCCTCCATTAAAATCCACGCCTCAGCCATTTCAGCTCATTATAACACAAAACCCCACCCCTTCTCTCATCCACTGCCCTAGCAGTTCCTCAGAGGGGCCAAAATTTTGAGACCATCCAGGAGAGCTCCAACCCCTGCCTGGGACCTTAACTTTGTTTTGGAGATGCTCACTCTACCTCCTTTCGAGCCAGCTGCTACTGCAGACTTAAAATTTCTTTCTTGGAAAACAGCTTTCCTTTTAGCAATCACTTCAGCTAGAAGGGTGTCTGAATTACAAGCCCTTATGGCAGTGGAGCCTTTCATCATCTTTCATGCGGACAGGGTGACCCTAAGAACCAATCCATCCTTTATGCCCAAGGTGGTATCCAGTGTGGCTCTTAATCAGTCCATTAATTTGTTAACCTTCTTTCCCAATCCACAGAACAAAGGGGAACGGATACTGCATTCATTAGATGTGCACAAACAACTCAGATTCTACTTGGACAGGACTAAACCTCAAAGGAAATCTGAACAACTGCTGGTAGCATTCACTGCAGGGGCAGAGGGGAAGGCTATTTCAAAGCAAACCATTTCTAAGTGGATAGGCCATTGCATTAATTTCTGCTATAAGCACCATGGAAAACCTATTCCCCAGGGGATCAGACCTCACTGCACCAGTGCTGCATCTACTTCTACAGCCTTTCTCAGAGGCGTCCCTACCAGGGACATCCTAGAAGCTGCTACCTGGAGTTCTGTACATACTTTCACCAAGCATTATCATTTGCCAGTTTTCTCTAAATCCAGAGCTGGCTTTGCCACTGCAGTCTTGCAGGGCATTATAGCTGGTCCTAATGCTATCTAAATTCCTCCTCCCAACCATAACTTTGGGAATCTACCCAAATGTAATGACTGCAACAGTGAAACACAAAGAACATAGTACAGTTGTATACATTTACCATAAATGTAGATGTTTGAGTGTATTCACTGTTGCAGACCTGTTTACCCTCCCTCCAGCCCCCTAACTTCTTTTGGCTATACCTCTACTTTCCTTTACTATGCCTAAAAGCCTTTTTGGTGCATTTGCTTTTTTGTTGGAGGTATATCATTGTACTTTTATATTTAATTGCTCCCCATTTGGGGGGCACCTGACATCTGGGGCAAGAAAAAACTGATGTAGTGGCATCGGCTGCATGTTTTATACCCCTGACGATCTGACGTCATGGAAGAAGGGACAGCAACTGATGCAGGACCCAAGACTTTGTTAACCAGGCCGACTGAGGGCTACCTGCAAGCAGATACACTCGAACTTCTACATTTATGGTAAGTGTACACAACTGTACTTTGCTCTTACCCTATCAAAATCTGCATAAATGCTCTGAGAATTATCTTGTATGTTAGTATTACTTCAGTAGTGGTGTAATGGTGAAAATAAATACAGGGATGTGTAAGAATTTACCATAATGCAGATATTCGACTAGATCACGGTTGCAGTATTTGCACTCTTCCTTCATCCCCCTACTTCTTCTTTATCATTTCCTTCAGATCGAGGTGGAATCCTTGTTTGTCTTTCCATTTCCTCTCTAATTTTATTTATTTTTAGTCTAGAGTCTATACTCTTTCAATGCCAACCTGTTTGTTTGTGTTGGGTAAAAAAATTATGAATATTTTCACTTTTGTATATCCTTTAAGTACCAGCACATAGTCCTCTTCCCTTGATATAAGGACGGACATACAGTTTGTGAGGAAAGAGTGCCAAAGCTTTGCTTTGTTACAGTGGCCAGTCGTACAGTATCCTTGGCAGGATATGTCCAGTATGTTAGCATTACTGCAAAAGTGACCTAGTTGAACATCGACTTTCTGCAAGTTCGTACACAATGTACTTTCTTGTATCTAATGTCATAATTTTAATTCTTTCTTCAACTGGTGGGTCTTGGATCTGACCTTGGATCCAGCTTGGATGCTTTTACTAGATTCACAGATCCAACTCTTGAGCTCTTCCATTACCCAGTATGCCCCACTAACCTAATATACCCCAGATCTCATTCGCTGCCATATCGCTTAGACGCGAATTGCCTTTTCTCGAGCTTTCAAGTGTTTATTCAGTATTTAAAGGTAATAATTTTTCTTTTTCTTCTTTAAATTACTTTTAAACTTTCTGTTACATTATTACTTTTAACTTTCTTTCTCCTCTGTCCCTTACGTTTTGTGCAGTTTTCAGGTTCTGTCAGGCAGTTCTTTTTCTACCCTTTTTGTAGTTTGGGTACTCTACTGAGTATTTATTGTTACTTTTCTGTATTATCTTCTTTTTCCTAGCCTCTAGAGGCTATTTCTTTGTAAAATTACTGGTAGTCTCTATCCCGTAAATACAAAAAAAGGTTTACTATATTTAATTTGAAAACTTTTTCTTCTTTCTTTGTCTCCTAAAATGCCAGATAAACCATCTGGATTTTAAAAAAAAAATGTGCGTTTCCTGTGGGCATGATTCCCAGTTCTGATGCCCACAGGGTATGTATTTATTGTCTGGGTGCTGCTCATTTAGAAATTGATTGTTCTGTATGGGATGTATGTGAGAGGTTTAATTACAGGGCTTTTAGTGACCATGGAAATGAACTAGTGCTAAAAGGGTCTTCTTCCTTCTAATTATTTTTAGCCTGATTCAGCTCCAAAAGATAAGGGCCCTAAGAATAGTTCTACTGACCATTCACCAGCATTGGTTGTGACCTCTGAGCCTCCTGCAGAAATTTCAAAGATCCAGCAACCTCAGATCCTTCCACCTACAGATCCAGTTACCATGGTTCTTGCTAGAGCTTGTCTCTCCTCGACTCCAGTCACCTTTTCAACAGGAAACTCCAAGGAGACACTGCAGGCCTCCTTCTTCCAGCTCCTCCCTTAGGTACTCCAGGAGCTTTTGTGAAGCAGAGGTGGATAGGATGATGAGCAAGTTCCTCAGAGCTGAGATCCAGATGAGGGTAATCCCGTCTCCATCTCCCATCAGAACAAGTGAGACTGCCCTCCACTAACCCCTAACTGATATTTCCTTCTCTGATCTGTCCTGTGGTTTTGGAGCTCTTAAATCCAAGATCCTTGAGAGTGCCCTCATTGGATCAGAAGACAGGCCATTCTTCAACTTCAACCATGTTCCTGAGTCACCCTGCTCTGATGTTTTCAGAGCAGGAGGACTCTCAAAGCCTATGCCTTGGTGCAAGCTCTAGGGAGTTGAGGTCGACTCTGAAGTTTTCAGAGTCATCCTTGCCTCTAGGTGCTTCAGTGCTGGAGAACATGGGTCCAGCTCCCTCCTCGAGACAGGGATTTGTGAGGACTCAGGGCTCATTGACATAGAGGTGTTCAGCTCCGGTGCTGCCAGTTTCGGTTTCTCATAGACCCTTTGCCTTTGAAGTAGTGGAGAGGGCTTTCTCTGTTTGCCTGGAGAGGGGACATCCTTAACCCATGGGATACTGTTTCTGTTCCGCAGTTGGATTTGAGTTCTGAGCCTCTCACTTCTATCCTACCAGGACAGTCTACCCGAACAAGCCTCCAGTTAGTCCCTCAGGGCACCCCTGTGACTTCTGAGACCCTACTAGACCATGCCACTGATGAAGTTCCTGGGAAGAGGACATTAAAAGGAGATGCTTGAATTTTACTCAAGAATCTCTCAGTGAGGACACTGACTTTGATGAGGGGGAAGGGTCCCCCTCGAAAAGTACTGGAACTTCTAAGACAAAAAGGTGGATGGTCTTTAGACCCCTCTTTTCCAGGAGGAGTCGCTGTTCCTGGAGGCTTTCAGGTCTCACCCAGCTACATATTGGGTGAACTAGCCACCTGATGAGCTGATAGACCTTAGCTCACAACATGCATTGAAGGAGCCGGATACTGTGGAGCCTATCCCCAAGTGACTGAATAGATATTTATCCCCCCAAATGACAGAGCACACTGGGGCAAGGGGTTCCCAATAGATGCCATGGTTGTGGCAGCAACCAATAAGAATTCCCAGAGCAAAGTTCATCTGTCCATCCGCTTAACAGGGAGTCTAGGGATTTAGATAGATTTGGAAAGCTTGTCTACACCTCAGTGATCTTCCCACTGCAGTCACTAAATTATTTGGCACACTGTACAATGCTACAGAGAGATCTGACAAAAGAGCTCTCCAAATCTCTTTCCAAGTCCATGTCTGTGGAGGACCAGAATAAGATTTTTTCACAACTTGTCACCATTCGGTCAACATCTAATGCTTTCATGAGGCTGATTTCCCATGCTGCAGAGGGTACCTGAAGGGCAGCGGGTTTGGGCATAGCAGTCAGGGGACATACCTGGATGCACTTGTGTGATTTTTGCAAAGCCCTTCAAGTCTTCATTCATCAGTGTTCCTTTTGATGGGTCTTCTCTGTTTGGCCCAAAGGTGAAAGAAACACTCTCCAGAAATGAGCAAGATGGAGAGACCCTGTCTAACATTGGGTCCAGTTTTCTGTTTCTCAGAGACCCTTCTCACAGAATCAACAAAGAGGTAGAAAAATGCAGTTTCATAACTCCCAAGGTTCTTTATAAGACTCAAGAGGAGATGTTTCCCCCCAGAGGCAGAGGGGGGAACTCTAATAGAAGATGTCACCCTCACATCAGAGGTGGCCTGTAGAATCAGGGTTTCAAGGATTCTTTCTCAGATAAACCCTATCAATGATCTTGAAAGGTTGCATGGCTGCTTTTCTGTGGAGGCAGTCAGGGGTGCTTGTGTGTGCATCTAGAAGCCTGGGCGTCCCATCACCGCAGATACTTAGATGCAGAGGATCATATCCAGAAGTTATTTCATACCACTTAACGCTTTTCTCCAAAAACGTCATTAGAATAAAAGGTACAGTAAAAACCACATTTAAATACACTAGTAAAAAATTACCACTTTAGTACTTGACAATTAACTAACAGTTCCAGTTCAGTCTATAGAACACATCTTTGGATGAAAGTGCAAAATCTCTGTGAGTAAATATGAATTATTTTACTCATGGTGTTTCTGTTGCCTTCCAGTGAAGTTTTTTTTTTTTTTGTTCTGTGCTTACAGACTAACTAAGCAAGTCCGTTCTGATGCCTCACGAGTCATCTGTTAATTTCAAAGTGACGAAGAGAATTTTCCATCGATAGGGACAGTCATGTCACAATCTCTTTGCTTCCCCCCTCAACTAGAAATGCAGCAGGTTCTTTGCCCTGATCCTCCCACTGAGGGAGTCACCAAGAGATGGTGTAGTTCACAATTTGCCCTCTGGTCTTCCTCTATGCTTATACCTTATTACTTGTACTTCCCAAGTTTCTACAGAAAGCGTACCAGTTGAAGAGCACAGTTATTGTCATTGCACCTTTTTGGCCTCGTCAAATTTGGTTTCCCTTCCTGTAGCCTCATCTTCTGTATCCGCCCTGGATACTGGACCCCAGTCCAGACCTCCTGTGTCATTCAATGGGGATGACTTATCCGGACATAACTCTCAAGTTAACTGCATGATCTGATGTTGTCCTTTTCATTCTCTCTCAGCATATGGGTTCTGATGCGGTCCTCTGATCTGATTCAGCCGTGTATACCGGACTTCAGATCCAGCTCTCAAGCTCCTCGCTTTACCTATAATGCTCTACTTCATCCCCATTCCCTTAGATCTCATTTTCTGCCATTATGAAAAGACGCAGGCTCCACTCTGGAGCTGTTAAAAGAGAGAATTTGTGAGTTTTTCAAGTTCTAAAAATGTCTTTTTTCTGTATAGTCTTTTGACTACCCTCCCTCTAGTTTTCGCTGATTGTTGGGGATTTATTTGATAGCAACGTTATTTACCATTTTTGGTGTTTATCTCTACCCTTCATCTTGTAAGGTATCTGTCTCTATTACCATTGCTGGTAATTTCTTTTTTATCTCTTCTATTTTTTTCTATTAAAAAAAAAAAAAAAGTTGCTATTTATTTTACTGTTACTTTCTGGTTAAGTGTGTGACTCCTGTATTGTTTTTATGATGTTGGGCAAACCTAGAGGATTATAAAAAAATTCACTTCTTGTGGGCATAAGATCCCAAACTCAAATGCCCACAAAGAGTGCATTTATTGCTCTGGGGCTGGGCACTTGGACATATTTTGCAAAATCTCCTTTAATCTGACAGCCCTGGCAGATAGAATAAAATTATTTTAAGGGGGTCTTCCCTCTACTACTTCATCAGGGGCTCAAACTGTCTCTAAGACTAACAAGTCTTCTCCTTTGGAACTCTGCAAATGCCCTGTCGAAGTCCCCTAGGTCTTCATCAATGCTGCCGTTAAAAAACAGAAAAATCTCTGATCCGATGTTGTCAGATGTGAAGACCCTACAATCAGATCCAAAGTCTTTGGATCCTTGGATTCGAAGTCATCAGATCCAAAGTTGGGTATATCTTTTAGGAGTGCAACTCTAGAATATTCCATAAAGCCAGTTTTGCCCACCTTGCCTGCTCAACTCCTTCAAACTCCAAGGAAGTATTCTAGGCCTTCATCCACCACTTCCTCTATGCCTTCCAGAAGCTTGTCTGAAGTAGAATGTGGATAGGATGATGCAAAAGTTCCTTAGAGCTTAGATCCACATGGGGGTCTTACAAGCTCTATCAGTTCCTTGAGTATGCCTGTCACGTCAAAGACTATCCTGTATCCTTCTCCTATCCATCCACTGGTTTCCAAGTCCTAGGAACTGAGATCCCAGAGAGATTCGATGTTGGCTCCGAGGAAAGTTTCTTCCTCCATTCCGATGGTTTTCTTGACTGGTTCTGCTCCGATACCCTCAGATCAGTATGGATCTCTGAGCTGGTGTTGGCATTGGATCCAAGGGGATAGATTCAGCTCCCATTTTACCGGATCCATCCCTCCCCCTCAGAGCCTCGACCCTGGATAGTTCAGATCTAATTCCACCCTCGAGGGATAGATCGGGGGGTAGCCTGGATCTACCTTCTTTGGGAGCTTCTGCTTGAGAGGATGGGTCAAAGTTTCTCCCAGTCTGTCAGCTGTCAAGGTGGTGGAAAGGGCTTTTTCTCTCCAAAGAGAACCATCTTGTCCTGTTTTGAATTCTATACCTTTTCTGTCATCTGTTCCGAGCTCTGAGTTGGTAAGGCATATTCCACAGGGACAGCCAGTTTCAGTAAGTGTCTAGTCAGTTTGAGTGGAGGAACTTCCCCGGTCTTCTGACACCTCCCCAGAACACCCCACAGAGGAGATGCACCAGAAGAGGATGTGCAAAAGGAGACACATAGACTCCCTCGTGGAGTCTATCACAGGGGGTGCTGATTTTGATGAAGGAGAGGGACCCCCCCCCCAAGGTCTCCATCAGACGATATCTGCTTTGGAGGTATTTTAGATATCCTGAAACAAAGGTGGTTGGTCATCCCAAAATCCTTCGCCAAAAGAGTTGGTGTTGTTCGAGGCTTTTGGTTCTGGCCTGTGTATATCTTGGGTATCCCCACCCCCAGTGGATGAACTTACTGATCCGATTTCCTGATGGGCATGGAAGGAGTTGGATACCATCAAATCCATCCCCAAACGCCCCAACAAGTTTTTGGCCCCACCTATAGAGAGACCTCACTGGAATAAAGACGTTCCAGTTGATGCTATGGTGGTGGAGATAGCCACCAAGAAAGATCTAGGAGGACAGAACTTGTTGTCCATCTGGCTAAGAGAAAGTCTAGAGCATTGGACAAATTTAGAAAGAGAGTGTTTGCCTCAGCTACCTTTGCTCTGAGGTTATTAAACAGGTCTATATTGAATCACTGAATGCTTAGAAAAGCGAACGCAGATTCATCAACCCCATGTAAGTGAAAGCTTACAATCTCGAACTGTCAGAACAGCGATTTCTTTTTTCCCAGGGGAAAAAAATCGCAGTTCTGAGAAACACACACAACACACGCACACCACAAACTATTTCTTAGCCCCCCACACACCCCCTAGTTAAATATACCAACTCCAAGACTGCACTACAGTAGCAAAGAAGGCAAAATACCGAAGGCGGCCAAGCAATTTCTTTCCCAGGGAAAGAATTCTCTTATATGCCACTGCGGTATTTTGCCATTTTGCGCTATAAAGTTCGATCACAACGCATTCGAAAGATTGCATCTTCGGTCAGCTAATAGGGAACCTATTAAACTACCTGGTGCACTTTACTTCAGAAAGATTTGAGCAAAAAAGTTTCAAATAATCTCTGAGTCCATGTCTGCTGGGGATGTCAATAGGACATCCTCTCAAATGGCCACTCTTTTATCTTTATTGAATGCTTTGCTGGGGTTAATCTCCCACACAGCTGAAGGTACCTCACGAGCAGCTGATTCAGGCATCACCATAAAGAGACATGTCTGGATGTGACTGTGCAACTTTGCAGAGCCTTTTTAGACGTCCTTCATTAACATCTCATTCAGTGGCACTTCCTTGTTTGGGCCATCAGTAAATGATATGCTTACCTGCAGTGAACAAGATGGAAAGACCCTGTATGCAATGGGGATCAAGTTTTCTATGCCTCAGCAAACCTTCTCTAGGAACCAGAGAGGCAGTAAGAAAATGTTGTGATGGAGAGAATTCCTTCAGTGGCAGAGGAGGAAATTTTAATGGTAGACATTTCCCTAGAGGCAGAGGAGGTCTCTAGAATCAGGGCTTTGGAGACTCGTTTGTAGACAGACTGTTTTAGTGCTCTTGAAGTGCTGCCTGACTGTCCAGCTCTGGAGGCAGTTGGGGGTTAATTCTCTTTGCACCTAGACACCCGAGCAAGTATAACGCAAGACTTATGGATGCTAAGAGTAATATCTGAAGGCTATTACATACCATCATTGCCAAAGGAAGAAACTTCTCAACATTACACCCAGTCAGAGGAAGGCAACAGCACAAGAAGTCCAGAAGTTTCTAAAAAAAAAGTAAACCAAAAGGTCCCACCAGACCAGATAGTATTTAGAACTTATTCATGCTTCTTTTTAGTGCCAAAGAAAACAGGGGACCTCATACCCATTTTAGATCTAAGCAAATTGAACTAGTACTTAAAGCAAAGTCCTGAATGGCCACGGTTCAGTCCATCCTGCCCATTCTTCACAAGGACGATTGGATATACTCTATACATCTTCAGGATGCGTGCTATCACATCAGAATAGAGAAACAATCCAGAATACATCTTCCCTTTCGGCTGGGAGCCAGTCATTACCAGTTCAGAACTTTGCTCTTTGGACTCACCACAACCCCCCAGGATGTTTGCCATATGTATGGCAGTAGTGGTAGTTCACTTGAGATTGAAGGGATTACAGGTGTTTCCATATCTAGATGAATGGCTCCTCACCACCCCTTCCAAGCATCTGCTACAGCATGCCAGGGACTGTTTACTCCAGATTTGCAAAACTGTGGGTATTAGATGAATCTTGACAAATCAAAACTTACACCAGTTTAGAGCCTGGAGTTCATTGGTTCATTTTGGATATGACAACACAGGTAGCATCTTTGCCTTTCTATAGTGTTACTTTTATCAGAAACCAGGTTCAGACTATCCTAGCCCACCCATCTCTGCCAGCAAGGTTAGTACTGTAAGCAACTGGGGTCAATGGCAGCAGCAATAGTTCTACTTCCTCTAGCGTGCTTCTCTATGCGGGTTCTCCAGTGGACTCAGAAAAGGAGATAACTGCCAGCCCAGCTATCTGGAATTTTTTACATAATTGTATGTCATTTGTGAATATCAGCATGATGTATACAAGATGCTTGTGTTACAAATGTATTAGAATTGTATTTCATGTGTATATCAAACTGCTTGAAGGTATTTGCCAAGTGCTTGAAATGTAACCACAGTATGCCCTGCTGGAGTAGAACAGAAAGTAGCTGCACTATTGTAACTGTTTAGATTTATATAGCTTACAGTGGAAACTGGAATACAGAAGGTTAACTTCAGAAACCCCACTCTGGAATCCTAGATAAACTTACTAATCTGGGCATTAATCCCTAAGTCACTCGTTGGGTTGCCAACTGGCTTACTGATAGAACTCACACTGTAAAAGTAGTCAAATCCAAATCCAACTCCAGACAGGTGACAAGTGGAGTACGTCAAGGTCCAGTCCTGGGACCACTCTTGTTTGGCATCTACTTCTCTGAAGTACGGGCCAACACTAAGGGAACCTGGCTAACAAAGTTCGTAGATGACTGCAAACTGGGAGCCATTATTGAATCCCCAAATGATGTGGATATTCTACAAAAGGGCCTTACAGAAACAGGTGCTTGCTGCCAAAGCCATGGGCTCAAGCTCAGTGCCAAGAAATGTATAGCTATCCCCTTTGGGAAAAAACATATACCCGTGAATTGCCACATAGGTGGCAGTACACTAAACATCAAAAGTGTGATAAGAGACTTAGTGACACAGGTGGACAGTGGTCTCGCTTTCGATAACCACATAGCCACAACAGTCAGGAAATCCTATGTGGCACATCTCATCACTAAGGGCTTTGCATCCAGACAAAAGGAGGTCATTGTCCCACTGTACTCATCCCTCATTAGACCCATTATAGAATACAACGCCCCATTTGGTATGTACCTCTCAAGACATCTGCAACAACTGGAAAGGCCGCAGAAATATCTCACTAAAAGAATCACAGACCTAAAGCAGATGCCCTATGCTGACCGTCTAAAAAAACTCCACCTATATTCTGTCGCATATCGTCTACTCAGAGGCAGTCTCTACTTAATATACAAGGCCATGTCAAACCCAGAGCTGTTGGACATGCTACACTTAAAGAAATCCCAATCCCTCAGAGAGACATGCTCCAGGGATGTAAACCTTGTCATCACAATGAACAAAACATGCTGGAGGGATAGGTTCCTGACCCAGAGACTCCCCAGACTCTGGAATAGACTGCCCATACATGTCAAGCAGAGGAGCTCTTTGGCCCTCTTCAAAAGGAACCTTGATGGTTGGATGGGAGATGGGAAATTCACCCCAGGGATCTCGTCAGTCACCCTGCTAGACAGGGGTCCAGGGAGGTAAATACTGTGGGAAGAAATAGCCGGGGAATTGTTATGGCTAGGCTTGTGTAGGCCCTAGGGCCGATAGCCTAGTACCAACCTATGAACCTATAAAATAGCTGAAATTAAATTACTTTATGGCCAGGCCATAAAATTTCAGTTTCAGTGCAGTAAGCGACACAGTGTCTAAAACTAGGGAGCTTTCTGTATTGTTTTGGAAGTGTTTTATTGTTTTATGACTTCCACTTTTTGCCAGTGATCTGAGTTCTATGTATTTTCACAGGTAAATGCTAAGTACTGCTAGCTTTCAGCAGTGTGGGTTTCACCTGGGATAGAGTCAGATGACAAGAAATGATGTAATTTTGCAAGCTAGCCAAGCAGTAATATTTGAGATATTAATTTGAGAACTCTGAGAGAGGGAGAGCATTCTATATTTGGTCTTGGACCTGACAAGAAGACCCATTCACCACACATTTGCCTTGTTCTGAAGTAAGTCATTTTAGGGTACAGTAATTATCTTAGATACAGTCAGGAATATAATGAAGCATAGTTTAGATGTTTTCTTTATTTATTTGAGACTGTCCTGCAATGTTTTAAATATTTCCTGTGATTTTGAACTCTAATGTTACTGTGATTGTACACCGAGTATTTTCTTGTTCTATTATTATTTATTATTAATTTGTTTTAAAACCTTTCCATGTGAAATTGTTCAATCTCGCCGTTTGTTCTTACACACTGGTTCGGAGCCTATCCTTGGCTCCGAGTCGGCCGCATCACTAGCTCCGCATCTTCGAGAAAGCTTGAGGCACAGTAATATCCCATGATCCTCAGGTGCTAACCCTCAGATCTAGTTTGCCGCTAGCAGCAGATCGCATATGAGAGGCTCGGGCCAGTATATTTTTTCTATATTCTTGATATATATTTCTCTTTTTTTATAGATTTATAGTTATTTCTTAGTGTTTAAATAAATAATATAGTATAGGTGTTTTTTGTGACTGTATTTAGACTAGATTAGTTAGTTTAATTTTTTCTAGTTAAGGCCTAGGGGGGTTTTCTGTCAGGATTGACAGTACTTTAAATATTTTTTGCCTTAACTCTCTCTTTTATTCAATATATATATATATATATATATATATATATATATATATATATATATATATATATATATCATAGTGTGCTGTGTGTTTTGGATTTTTATATATATATTAGGTTAGATTTAAACTGTTGATTATTATTCCAAACTTTTAAAATGATTACACTTAGTGTTATATAGTGTGTTTCTTAAGTGTGCTGTGTTTTTTGGACTTTTTCAAAAATGTCAGAGAAAGCCAAACCTGGCTTTAAAAGGTGTCAGTGCGGACAGAAGATGTCCATTACTGACAATCACTCATCCTGCGTCTACTGTCTTGGCCCTCTCCACTTGCAGGAAGACTGTTCCATTTGTCATTCCTTTAGTGGGAGGGTCATGCTGGAAAGACGCAGGAAGTTGGTTGACAGAGGGTTGCTTAAACCCGATTTTCAAGAGGCCCTGGACAAGGCTGAACAGGTATCCAAGTCTTCGAAGGGGTCGAAGTCTTCAAGAGTGTCGGAGCCCAAGTCATCGGCTCCGAGCACCTCTTTTCAGATTCCGACGCCGGCTCCTATGACCTCGGTGCCAGGTGTCGAGCGTTTATCTCTGACCGAGGCTCAAGTCTTGGAGCCGGTGTCAGAGGTACCACTGTCTGCTATCCTTCGCTCGGTGACGACTTCGATCCCTTCGACCCGTTCTTCGAGGCCCCTTTCCGACTCCGATGTGGACCGAGTGGTACAGAAGCTTATGGAGAACTCGGCTTTGTCCAAACTAATCGAGGTTTCATCCCAGCTGGTTTCGAAACTCGAGACTATTCCTGTTCCCTCAACACTTCCTCCTCCGAGACCCGTCGAGTCATCGGAGCTAGGAATCGAAGAACCGATGATTGTAGAGCCCTCTGTGCCGAAGCCTCCAGTAGTGCTATCGGCTCCGTTGACCTAGACTCCTTCGGAACCAGCCGGAGAGTCTCGGAGCCGAAGATCTTTCCCAGGTTCCGGGGGGGGACAGTCGAACCGAGATATTGGTTCCAACTCTTCCCCTCGGTGCCTCGGCTCAGATCAGTTCGGATCCGTCCTCGGTGTCGGAGCCCGTGGTTCCGATTCCGGAGAAACCACCACCTTCTTCAGATCGGGTTGGGGCACCGGTGCCTTTGACATCATGAGGAAGGTCTTGTCTGATCAGACACATACTTCATCAGTATCTTCTTCTCCTTCCCCAAAAGGTCCGCGTTCTGCTTCTGTGCCTTCAGCTCCTACCAAGCGTCGAGACCCAATGCCTCAGAAGTCCCCACAGGGCGACTCTGGTTCCTCAGATGCATCTCCAGAAGCTCCCACTGAGGATGTTCCGAGGAAACGATTGTGCAAGAGGAGGCACATAGATTCCCCCCAGGAATCTCTCACATCTGACACCGATTTAGATGAACAGAAGGGTCCCCACGGTCCCCCTCTGAGGATGTCTCGTTTACAGACATTTTGGAAATCCTGAAACAAAGGGGAGACTGGCAAACCCTTACCCCTTCTGTGGATGAATCGGTCTTGCTGAAGGCATTTGGGACTCAATCTTCTACCTCCTGGGTGACTCCGCCATTTGACGATCTCATGGATCTAATAGCCCGGAGGGCTTGGGAAACGCCCGATACAGTGGAACCAGTCCCTCGTAAGCCAAATAAATACATGACGGCCCCCCCAGGACAAATCTTATCTTACAAAAGGGGTTCCCATGGATACTATGGTGGTGGCGGCCACTAAGAAAGAGATGTCTGAATCATCTTCCTCTGTCCATCCTCCTAATAAGGATTCTAGGACGATGGACAGATATGGGAAGCGCATATTTAGTTCGGCGACTTTTTCCATCCGATCGCTCAAATACCTTATGCATTTCACGCGTTTACAGAGAGATCTCATTAAGGAACTGGGAGATACTCTCCAGGGAAACACAGATGCTGCTGTTGCCGAGAAAGTGACAGCGCAACTTAACACCCTAAACTCCATAGTGAACTCGTCCATGAGGCTGATTTCATACGCAGCCGAAGGGTCGAGTAGAGCGGCAGCTTCAGCGATCGCTCTGAGAAGGCAATCCTGGTTGCGCTTATGCTCCTTTGCGGAAACCTTTAAGTCTTCCTTTGCCAACGCCCCCTTTGATGGTGCCTCCTTGTTTGGGCCCAAAGTAAAGGAGACTCTCACGAGGTGTGAACAAGAAGGGAAGACCCTGTCTGCCGTAGGGGTCCATTTTTCCATCCCATCTAGACCCTACCCTAAAGGGCAACGAGGAGGAAAAATGTGGTTCCGAAAGACTCAGGGATCTTTTCAGCACACCCAAAGTGATGCCCCCTCCAGAGGCAGAGAAGGGGGAAGAAATGGAAGACGCCACCCAGCCGGCAGAGGGGGTCCGCAAAATCAGGGCGACAGAGAGACTTTCTCTGGGAAGCCCTTCCAGCACTCCTGAGTGCAGGCCCGACTGTCCTACTCTGGAGGCAGTCGGGGGTCGCTTGGCTTTATACCCAGAGGCCTGGCTAAATCTTACATCAGATTCCTGGGTAAAAAGCATAGTTACCAGAGGCTACAACATTCCCTTCATCAAAATGCCACCCAACTCCAAAAAGCTCCCAGACGTTCCACCCAGTCTGCGAGACCAGGCAACCGTAGAGATAGGAAGGTTTCTCGAAAACAGAGTCATCCAACCAGTCCTGGCGGACCAAATAGGATCCGGAACTTACTCAAGGTTCTTTTTAGTTCCAAAGAAAACAGGGGACTGGAGGCCAATTTTAGACCTCAGCAAATTAAATACCTTTGTGAAAAAGGAAAAGTTCCGGATGGTCACGCTACAGTCAATCCTTCCCTTTCTGCAGAAGGGCGACTGGATGTGCTCTATAGATCTCAAAGACGCGTACTACCATATCAAGATGGCCAGGGCGTCCAGAGATCATCTGCGCGTCCGGCTGGGAGCCAGTCATTTCCAGTTTCGCGCTCTGCCCTTTGGTCTCACCTCAGCCCCCAGGGTGTTCACCAAATGCATGGCAGTAGTAGCGTCTCACTTGAGACGAAGGGGATTCCGGGTGTTTCCTTATCTAGACGACTGGCTCCTATCCACCACCACCAAGTATCGTCTTCTACAAGCCAGGGATTACACCATCAGTCTCTGCTCTTCGCTAGGCATAACGGTGAATTTTGGAAAGTCTGTCTTATCGCCGTCACAGCGTATCTTATTTATAGGAGCACAGCTAGACACCTCCCTGGCTCAAGTTTCTCTCCCCCCACCAAGAGTGTCAGACCTCAGACATCAAATTTCGGTCCTTCTCCAGAGCAAGAGAGTCTCTGCATGACAAATATTTAGAGTACTAGGCTTGATGGCAGCCTCCCTTTTTGTAGTTCCCTTAGGCAGGATGCATATGAGGATTCTTCAATGGATGCTGTTCGCCCAGTGGTCATATCGACAACTTCCACTGTCTCACGAAATCTTGATCACGAATTTTTGCAAGAAGGATCTCTTGTGGTGGATACACAGTCAAGATCTAACACTAGGACGACCGTTTGTGTTACCCAGTCCGGTAGCAACTCTAACCACGGACGCTTCCCTGATAGGGTGGGGGGGGTTTTTTCAGGGACAAACAGTCCAAGGTCAATGGTCCAACTTGGAGTACAATCTGCACATCAGTGTTGTAGAGCTGAGGGCAGTGTTTCTAGCGTTGCAACACTTTCACAAGTCCTTACCTCAGGGAACAGTGACAGTTCAGACAGACAACATGTCAGTGGTCTGGTACATAAACAAGCAAGGGGGAACCAGATCTTACCCGTTATGCAGAGAGGCCCTCAGAATTTGGCAATGGGCAAAGTCCACTGGACGCTTTCTGATAGCAACGCACATCCCGGGGACTTCCAACGTAATCATGGACAGGTTGAGCAGAGCCATCCTGTTCCCTCACGAGTGGTCCCTCAAACCTCGAGTGGCGGAAGAGATCTTCCGCAGATGGGGCCAGCCTTGCTGCGATCTATTTGCATCCCCATTGAATGCCAAATGCAGAAGCTACTTTGCCCTGTTACCCCCTCCAGGAGGTGTTCCCAGGGACGCACTGGTACACGATTGGCCCCCGGGTTTCCTTTACTCTTTTCCTCCTGTTCCACTAATTCCCAGGATTTTGCAGAAAGCCAAACGTCTGGACAGGACCATAATACTGATAGCCCCATTCCGGCCTTGACAAATCTGGTTTCCCTTCCTTCAATCTCATCAAGTGGAGGAACCATGGATGCTGGACCCGGAGCCAGACCTGTTGACACATTCGTCGGGAGTTCCTCACACCTTCCTCAAGTCCCTCAAACTGACAGCTTGGCTGCTCCGCTTCCCATCTTAGCCAGGTCGGAGGTACTATCCCCTGCAGTACAACAAATTATTGTATCTTCTCACAAACCATCTACAAGGAAATTGTACAACAGCAAATGGAACCGTTTTGCGCACTGGGCCTCCAAACGAGGTATAGATCCATTCGGGGCTCCAGTACACAAGATACTAGATTTTCTTACCACACTTTTTCAAGAAGGAGCATCAGCATCCACTATAAGGGTTCAACTTGCCGCTATATCCAATTTTCATATTGGCCGCGAAGATGGTTCTCTTATGTCCCACAGGCTTTGTAAAGCCTTCATGAAAGGTACCTTTCACCTCCGTCCCCCCTTTCGTAATCCAGTAGCCCCTTGGAATCTTAATCTCATGTTGTCACAACTCATGTTGCCCCCATTTGAACCAGCAGCCACAACTCCATTAAAATTTCTTTCGTGGAAAACACTTTCTGGTTGCCATCACTTCCGCCAGGAGAGTTTCAGAGTTGCAGGCTCTATCTATCCGACCCCCGTACATGATTTTTCATCCAGATAGAGTAACCTTGCGCACCAATCCGTCCTTCCTTCCGAAGGTTTGTTCGATTCAAAACATCAATCAGTCTATCGAACTACCTACCTTCTTTAAAAAACATTCCAATAAGTTAGAATACACATTGCACAAATTGGATGTTCACAGGCAACTGAGATTTTACTTACATAGGACAAAAGAATACAGAAAGTCAGACCAACTATTTGTCTCATATGCTGACCAAAGGAAAGGACAGGCAGTAACGAAAGTTACCTTATCCAAATGGCTCTCAGATTGCATAAATTTTGTATATGCTGAATCGAAACAGCAACTCCCTTTCAAACCCAGAGCTCATTCTACAAGGGCGATCGCTACCTCTTCAGCCCATACCGCTCGTTTGCCTTTAGGTACCATTTGTGCAGCGGCAACTTGGGCAAAACCACTTACTTTTATCGCCCACTATAAACTAGACAAAAGCTCCAGGGACAGGGCGACGTTTGGTTCCACTGTACTCAGGAATGTTCTCCCTTGAGCCACCCAGGAAAAAGGAGCTAGGGACGCTACCCATGTGGAAGAACAAACGGCGAGATTGAACAATTTCACATTAAGAAGTTATGTTCTTACTATAACGTTCCATGTGAATTGTTCATCTCGCCTTTGTTCTTACATTCCCCCCCTCCATCCCCCGTCCTGCGGTCTGGGAGAACGGGTTCGACTGAATTCCTTTTCAGTCTTTTCTACATATTGTTAGCATATTATTGTACATTAGTAATGGCATCTTTTCTCCTCTATTTGAGGGCAGGGTTCCAGACAGTGTGTAGTATCTGTTTATAAGTGTTCAAGACACAGTTCTAAAGGGATTCTTCTGGTATAGCAAACTAGATCTGAGGGTTAGCATCTGAGGATCATGGGATATTACTGTGCCTCGAGCTTTCTCGAAGATGCGGAGCTAGTGATGCGGCCGACTCGGAGCTGAGGATCGGCTCTGAACCCATGTGTAAGAACAAAGGCGAGATGAACAATTCACATACAATGTTATGGTAAGAACATAACTTCTTATTTTGACTGATCTGTCTAGAGATATTTAAGTTCTGAAAGTACTTACATATTTATTTGGTGACACTGTGGGCCACTCCTAATAGCCTAGCTCTTGGTCAAACTACTATTTGTATCAACAGTAACATTACACAGTAAGATTGGACAGACTTTAAGGGCCTTAAAGTAGCTGATAAGGAGTGGCTGGTGGCAGCGAAAACTACCTTATAGACTGGGCATAAGAGGATATAGCTGGTAAACCTGTGCCAGCCTTTCCCAACCTCAGAGAGTGTGTGTGTCAGCTACTTGGGCAGGGACACGAAGCACTGGTTGGACAGAGAAGATGCTGGGGGTCTTGGCTTGGTCATTCAGCTGAGATCTCAATTCTATAGCTGTGCCACTGGGGAGTCTTACTGGGGATCTGGAGAAAGAGGGAGAAACCAGCGTCTGACTGTGGTCTCTGTGTGCTCTTAAGGGAAATTGCACTTGATGGAGAGAGTTGCGTCTGGAAATATTGTGTGTAACTTGTCATCTTCCCAGTGTATGTCTCCCACTGGTGCCAGTGGTGAGGACTGAGGCTCCTTGATTACTGGTCCAGTGGTAGGGCATCACATTTATTGGTTGGCAGTTGTGGGATATCCACATATTAGGATTCAGTGGTGTGGATATTGAATTCCTTTAGCCTGTAAACAGTGGTCACTAAAGAAGGTGTTTGTACTCTGTCAGACACACAGTGAACATTTAGAGTTTCATATCACAATAGTTTTATTTTTTTGTTAGCTTAGTTAGTCAGGGAGAACAGGCAAGGATGTCAACAGAAGAGTGTGGAGGCTGACAAGGAGCCAGTTGGCTGAGATGTGCCAAGTCAAAGGATTGGTGCATGCCAACCTGACTAAAGAAGAAATTATTGCAGCCTTAGTCACAGCTGCATCACAGACCAGTAACCAGGACAACCAGACTAGCCTTGGGGATGTACAGTTTTCAGAAAATGGACAGTTTAGCCTTTCCACAGATGACTTAAAAATCCATCTGGAGTTAGAGACTTGAACTGGAGGCCAAACGTTTGGAAATTGAATCAGCAGAGAGAATGCAGCATTTGGAGGCTGAAGAAAAGGAGAGACTGTGGCAGGAGAAAGAAATGGAATTAGAAGCAGCATTGAGACTGTGATGTCTGGAAGCCGAGGAAAGTGAGAGGCAGAGGCAACACGAACAGGAGTTGCTGAGTCTTTGCCAGGGTCATGGAGGTAAAGGGGAAGGGAAAGACCGAACCCCAGGAGCAAAAAAGGTGAGTAAATTTCTTCCACAATTTACAGAGTGTGATCATTTTGATAGTTTTATTCATATGTTTGAAAGGGTACGTAAACAATATAATGTTGACCAAGGGCTCTGGGTACAGTTCTTGACCCCCTTACTCCATGGTAAAGCTGTAACTGCTGATGTTCTTCATGTTTCACTGTTGTAGTCATCACGTGTGCATTATCCCTGCTGTGGGAGCCCTTGGCTGGACCGAATATCAGAGTCAATATTTTTGTGCGCCAGCTGGTGTCGCCTCTATTCTGATGTCAGGTCGTCAGTACTATAAATCAAGGCAGCCGACGCCATTACATCAGTCTTTCTTGCCGTGGAGCCTATAGCAGAAGCAGTTTGCACGAGTGCCAGTCGGTCGCTACCAGAAGTCGAATTTCAGCAGAAAACATCTAAAGCTAAGTACCCCGTTGTGGACCCTTTTTTCTTGCTCTAACCGATGTCCGAAAAAGTTAACAATTGTCTTACCTATGGAAAGCAGATACCACAGCGAGACTTTCATTCTTACTGCATCACTGTTTTTAGGCCCAGACCACGCTGTCCCTCGTTGACGGTTCTGTGCCCTCTAATGCGAGAACCATTTGCCATAGAGCTCTTTTTGTAGACAATTATTTTCGTATTCTGTCTTCGAATTCCGATATGGCATCCAAAAATCCACTGACATTCTGAAAAAATGTAAAGATAGAGACAGGCCACGCAAAGCTAAGCCTTCTGACTTTGCTACCACTAAGCAAGTCATCAGCTCTCTGGAATTCAGTGAGGTGCTTTCACAGCCCCTGATGCCCAGCTCACTGTCTATGCAGGCCTCTGCCGAGACTCTTTCAGAGTCCGGTATGCCGCAGAAATCCACTTTGTCTTCTGAGCCTTTGGCTGTCTTAGCCTTGGTTGGGTCTGGAGCCGTGATGCAGGCACCGGCTTCCGAGGAGGCCGTTTGCACTAAAAATTCAAGACAAAAAAACGACAACTTCTCTTCCGACTACTGTTTCTCAGAGACCAACGGATTCTGTCAGGCATCAAAGCCATGCCACTCCTAGGAAATCTGTTTCTAGCCACCATCTTGCTACTGCTCCCCACCCCAAGCTCAAATGCTTAAAATGGCAGAGGATCTCATCTCCCTTATCCGAGGTACTCAAGCCCCCACTCCAAAAAGGAAAAGGGTTCCTTCTCCAGAAATTATAACAGACCAAGAGTCTGAGGAATCTAATTATTCTGCCTTTGAAGAGGAACAACAGCCCTTAACTGTTTATGAGAATTCAGATGCAGAGGAATCTATCCCCTCTGCCTCCCCTCCAGAGGACCTCTCCTTCGGGGAAACCCTTCACTCCCTCAGGGAACATTTTCAGTGGGAATCTCAGGACTACCCACAGTCAAAGAAACGACTTAGAGAGTTTCTGGACTTGCCCCAACACAGACCCCTGGCCATTCCACCTATGCTAGAAGTCTAGAAGTGGTGGATGATATTTTCCTTGAATCCAGTTTAGCTCCTGATGCCCTGCCTCCTGCTCCAGCTAAACCTGACAGGTACTACAGAGTACCGCATTCTCACAAATATCTGTACAGGAACCCTGCTGCAGCCCTTGAGGTCTTTACACAGGGACCCAAAGGAGCTAAGACTAGTTCTGCCAAGAATCCTCTTCCTTCTGACAAAGACTCCAGAACTCTGGACAGATGGGGTAAGAAACTATACACCTCTACAACCTTAGCTATAAGAATACTTAGTTGTCAGTTCCATATGTTAAAATATCAACATAGTTTGGAACAATTAAAACAGGAGATTGATACCTCTCCTGATGGTGCCAACTCAAAAGAGCTGGCAGAATTACTACACTCTGCTTGTCAAGTTGCCAAGCACTCATTACAATGTGGATATGATGCCCCAGAAGCCTCCAGCAGGGAAGCAGTGACAGGCTCTGTTATTAGAAGACATGCATGGCTGAAGGAACAACCTCTCCCTGATCATGTCAAGTCTAAATGTATTGATGCACCATTAGATAAGGAACACCTGTTTGGAGAAAAAGCAGAAGAGGTGCTTAAAAAGGTGAAAGACAAAGCAAAATCTGTGCAAACAGTAAAAGATTTCTTTCAAGTTCAACCACCCAGATTTAGCAGGAACTTCCCCTCTAAGCACTGGACCTTCTCTGCACCCAGCAGACAGGGCCAAAGTAAGCCCCGCAGGCATCCAGGCCCATATCTCAGGGCCAGCAAAGGAGCAAACAATAGACCACTTCCACCTCTAAGGCAGGGCGTTCTAAGCCAAGCTTCTATGGTAAGCACTCACAATGACTTTCCCTCCCCCCTCTGCCCTCCTTTCACTCATCTAAAACTAAGAGGAAGGCTCACCCTTTTCAGTGGCAATTGGGTCTCTATAACCAAGGACCAATGGGTATTAAAAATCATTTCTCAGGGATACAGATTCTCCTTCAGCGAACTCCCAATTCCAAGACGGTACCCAGAAATCCCCCCAAACCAGTGGGCAGAGGCATTAAAACAAGTAAAAACCCTAATATCCCAGGGGGCAGTAGAACCTGTCACCTGTCCTTCCAGATCAAACTGGAAAAGATTTTTACTCCAGACTATTTCTTGTTCCCATAAAAGAGGGCACTTAGCACCCCATCCTGGATCTATCCAAACTGAACAACTCCTTGGTGGTCCCCAGATTCGAAATGGTAACCTTGCAGCAGCTCCTGCCTCTGCTTGCACAAAATGTCTGGCTGGTGACACTAGACCTAAAAGATGCCTACCTCCACATCCCCATCAGGGAATCATGCAGAAAATTCCTGCGCTTCAGAGCAGGCAATCAGCACTTTCAGTTCTCTGCACTGCCCTTTGGCTTATCTAATGCTCCCAGAGTATTCACTAAATGCTTTGGCCCCGGCTGTAACATTCTGCAGACAGAGAAATATACAGATTTAGCCTTACCTGGATGACTGCCTCATTCAGGCAAACTGCAAAGAAAAGTTGCTCCAGGATCTTCTCTTTGTCAAAAAACTCCTAACTTCCCTAGGATTCACCATCAACGAGAAAAAATCAAAGCAAAATCCCACCAGGTAATTTTTTCCTGGGAGCTGTGCTAGACACAGCAACCCTAATGGCCTTCCTATCCCCAGAAAAGCAGAGTTTCCTGCCTCTCTTCATCACCCATCTGGCTTCCAGAAGTCTGCTCACTGCGAGGAAGTTCCTGCAAGCCCTGGGATACATGGCATCTTGCATCCTTCTCATCCGTCTCAACAGGCTCCACTTGAGAAAGCTTCAGTGGTACTTAAAGAACCTTTGGCATCAGCACTCTCAGTCCCTAGAGACCACTCTCCCACTGATCCCTTGCATAAGGGGACAAATTTCTCTGGTGGGCAGAGGCCTGTGCCATGAACAAGGGTCTTCCCTTCTGGCCAGACAATCACCACCGATGCCTCAGGCATAGCTTGGGGTGCTTACCTAGCAGACAGGTGTACCCAAGGCCTTTGGACCGCCCAGCTACTTCTCTTGCACATCAACCAGAAAGAAATGATGGCAGTGCAAAATGCTCTGACTTCCTTCTAACCCCATCGCAGGCCAGGGGTCCTCCTTATAAAAACAGACAACACCACAGTAATGTCATACATCAACAAGCAGGGGGCACCCAATCTTACTCCCTTTTGCAGGTTAGCCATGAGTCTGTGGATTGCAGCCACCTCCATGGGGCTACACCTAATTGCCAAATACTTACCAGAGATCAACAACACACTGGCAGACCACCTAAGCAGAAGCTTACTGGACCCCCATGAATGGCAGCTCCATAGAGAAATGTTTCTGCAAATCACCCAGGAGTGGCGGACACCAGAGGTGGACCTCTTTGCCTTGCACCTCAACCACCAGCTGCACAAGTTTTGTACCAGGGAGCATCACCTCCAAGCATGGAAGGTGGATGCCTTGACCTTCCCGTGGAGCTCCCTCTTTGTGTATGCATAACCTCCTCTGCCCCTTCTTCCCAAGGTTCTGATCAAAATAAGAGAGGAGAGACCAAAGGCCATCCTCATCGCTCCAGATTGGCCCAGGCAGCATTGGTACCCCTTACTACGCAGTCTGACCTTACAGCCCCCAAAGCTACTTCCCCTAAGGTCAGACCTCTTGTCCCAGGAGAGGGGAAAGGTACTGCACACAGACCTACAGACTCTCAAACTTTCAGCATGGCTCATACACTAAAAACTAACAAGAAGTCACTGTTAAGCAAACTGGTCCTGGACATCATCACAGAGGCCAGAAGGCCCAGCACAAGAAAATCTTTTGCAGGAAAATGGAAAATATTCTGCTCCTAGAAATAATCAAAAAGGGGCAGTACCTCCCAACCTTCCATTCCTCTCATCTTGGATTACTTAGCAGAATTGCTCAATAGTGGCCTCTCCTTCTCCTCTATATTAAAATCCATGCCTCGGCCGTCTCTACTCATTGTGATTCAGACCCACCCCTCTTCTCTCATCTTTTGATTATGCAATTCCTCAGATGAGATTCTAATATTAGGCCTCCCAGAAGACGACCTACTCCACCCTGGGACCTGAATTATGTGTTGGAGAAACTAACCATGTGATAGTGTTCAATCTCGCCGTTTGTTCTTACACATGGGTTCGGAGCCGATCCTCGGCTCCGTGCCGGCCTCTTGCAAGCTCTGCATCGAGAAGAAGCTCGAGACAATCTAATACCCACAATCCCCCTCTGCCTTTACCTCAGATCTAGTTTGCCGCTGCTGCATACGCATCGTTGGGAGCTAGCTCGAGAGTTTCTAAGCTAAGATATAACTTTTATTGTTATATTTTATTAGGATACTAGTCTGTTTGATTTTTTCAGTGTTAACTGTGTGATTGTGTTGTGGTTCCGTTAATTTATTGGTACCGTTAACTTTATTTATCGGTCAAATTGTTATCGGGGCCTACACCCTTCATATCTTACCTAGTTGAGAAGAATTTTTTACCGGATTTGACAATTTTATCGTTTTGACTAACTTTATCGGACTTGACTGTTTTTTACTGGATTTGTCTTTCTTCCCTATAATGTCTGAGAAGGTAAAGTCTGGTTTCAAGCGTTGTCAGTGTGGCCAGAAAATGTCGGTCACTGACAACCATAGTTCCTGCGTCTACTGCCTTGGCCCTCTCCACTTACAAGAGGATTGCTCCATCTGTCACTCTTTTAGTGGGAGGGTCATGACAGATAGGCGCAGGAAACTAATGGACAGAGGTCTATTGAAACCGGCTTTCCAAGAGGCTCTGGATGCTTCTGACCAGGCATCAAAGTCCTCTAAGGAGTCGAAGACGTCGGAGCCTAAGTCATCGGCTCCGAGCTCTTCTTCAAAGGTTAGATCACCGGTTCCACAGACTTCGGGCCGAGTGTTCAACTGGTATCGGTTCCTGAGCCTCGAGTCTTGGAACCGTGATGGAGCTCCTCCTTCGCCATATTGAGGTCGGCTCCGTCTTCGGTTCCTTCGACCCGTTCTTCCTCCAAACTTTCGGATGTCGATATGGATCGTGGTGCAGAAGTTATTGGAGCATTCGCCCTCTCTAAACTTATTTCGGTTTCCACCCAGTTGGTGTCGAAACTTGAAGGCCTTCCTGTATCTCCATCCATTCCTCCTCCGAGACCGATTCAGTCTTTGGAGCCGGAAGAGGCTGATCTACTGATTGTGGAGCCCTCGGTCCAGAACCGTTTTCTCGGTCTGTTCCTCACCTCGACTCCGGACCCGGTACCGGAGTCTCGGAGCCGACAGTCTGTTCTTGGTTCCGGGCCGAGTCGAACCGACGTCGGTTCCGACTCTCCCTCGGGCCTCGGCGGATCGATTCGCCCGCCCTCGGGTCGATGCCTTCGTGCCTGTGTCGGGATTCTTCCCATTTCTTCGAACCGGGGACTCTTCGATGCGGGACCCGGGAGTGTTCGACCTGATGAGGAAGGTGTTGTCTACCCAGACAACCACATCAGTGGAAGCAGTTTCTCCTCCCCATAAAGGGCCTTTGTCTTCATCTGCACCCACGGCCACATCCAAGCGCCGGGCACCAGTGTCTCAGCCACCCCTGGAGGGTGCCCCTCTTCTTCCGAGGCTTCTTCGGATGCTCCCCACGAGGAAGTCCCTAGGAAGAGATTGTGTAAGAGGAGACACTTGGATTCTCCACAGGAATCCTTGACATCTGACACTGACTTAGATGAGTCAGAGGGTCCCCTAAGTCACCTTCAGAAGATGTCTCTTTTCGGACATATTGGAGATCCTGAAGCAGAGAGGTGACTGGCAGTCCCTTCCCCCTTCTGAGGATGAGTCAGTTCTGCTGAAGGCATTTGGTGCTCGCCCTTCCTCCTCCTGGGTCACTCCGCCTTCGACGAACTAATGGAACTAATTGCTCAAGGGCGTGGGAGGCTCCTGACACAGTGGAACCTGTTCCAAGGAAACCTAACAAGTACATCACAGCACCTCAGGATAAGTCCTACCTTACAAAAGGAGTTCCAGTAGACGCTATGGTGGTGGCAGCAGCCACGAAAAAGGAGATGTCGGAGTCTTTTCGCCTATCCATCCTCCTAATAAAGACTCTAGGACGATGGATAGATACGGAAGCGCATTTTTAGTTCAGCTGCTTTTTCCATGCGGTCCCTGAACTATTTGACCCACTTTACACGCCTACAGAGGGATCTAGTCAAAGAGTTGGGAGATACCCTCCAGGGTGCTACAGATGCAGCTGTCTCAGAGAAAGTGACAGCGCAACTTAATACCCTAACATCGATTGTTAACTCGTCCATGAGGCTGATTTCACGCAGCGAAGGTTCGAGTAGGGCAGCAGCTTCAGCGATTGCTCTTCGAGACAATCCTGGATGCCTATGCTCCTTTGCGAAGCCTTCAAGTCTTCCTTTACAAACGCCCATTTGACGGTGCCACTCTCTTTGGCCCCAAAGTAAAGGAGACCCTTACCCGGTGTGAACAAGAGGGAAAGACTCTGTCTGCCGTCAGAGTCCGTTTTTCCACCCCAACCAGACTGTACCCCAAAGGGCAACGGTGGAAAATGTGGTTTCAAAACCCCAAGGGTCTTTCTCAGGCACACAGGGTGATGCCCCTCTAGAGGCAGAGGAGGGGCAGAGGTGGAAGACGCCGCCCTGGCGGCAGAGGGGGTCCACAACATCAAGGTGACAGGGAAACACTCCCTGGTAAACCTTTCCAGCACTCCTGAGAGGAGGCCCGACTGTCCTGCTCTGGAGGCAGTCGGGGTCGCTTAGCTTTATACCCTCAGACCTGGCAAAATATAACTACAGACAAGTGAGTAAAAAGCGTGGTTACCAGAGTTTACAACATACCCTTCCTATCTCATCCCATCCCAAAGAAAAGACTCCCAGATGTACCGCCCATCTGCGAGAGCCAGCAGCTTTAGAAATTTCAAAGCTGCTAGAAAAAGAGTCATCCAGCCAGTCCCAGCGGACCAGCAAGGATTCGGGACTTACTCAAGGTTCTTTTTAGTTCCAAAGAAAACAGGGGACTGGAGGCCCATTCTAGACCTAAGCTACCTCAATACTTTCACAAGAAAGAAAAGTTCAATGGTCACGCTTCAATCGATCCTTCCATTCTTACAGAAGGACGAGTGGATGTGCTCAATAGATCTAGAGGATGCATACTACCACATCAAAATGGCCAGGGCATCCAGAGATCATTTGCGCCGGCTGGGAGCCAGTCACTTTCAATTTCGAGCCCTGCCCTTTGGTCTGACCTCAGCCCCCAGGGTCTTCACCAAATGCATGGCAGTGGTAGCGTCTCACTTGAGACGCCAGGGATTCCAGGTGTTTCCGTATCTGGACGACTGGCTCCTTTCGGCCACCACCAGGCATCAACTACTGCAGGCCAGAGACTTTGTTCTCCAACTGTGTGTTCACCTAGGGATCTCCGTAAACTTCGGAAAATCCTTACTTCAGCCATCACAAAACATCTTGTTCATAGGAGCAGAGTTAGACACACATCAGTTGATTCTGAGGCTTCCCCCAGAAAGGATATTATCACTTCAGACTCATATTCGTCTTCTACTCTTGTCAAGGAAATCTCCTGCAAAACTAGTACTAAAGGTGTTGGGCCTCATGTCAGCCTCCCTGATTGCAATTCCCCTGGGAAGGCTGCACATGAGAGTCCTACAATGGCTGCTGTTTGCACAATGGTCGTTTCAACAACTACCTCTAACACACGAGATTCTTATAACAAAGACATGCAAAGCAGATCTAAACTGGTGGCTTCAAACGTTCAACCTTTCCCAAGGGAGACCGTTTTTCCTACCCACGCCCACAGTTACAGTGACCACGGACGCTTCCCTGATAGGGTGGGGGGGCATCTTTCAGGGACAGACAGTCCAAGGCGAATGGACCTATTTGGAGTACAATCTGCACATCAATGTTCTAGAGTTGAGGGCAGTGTTTCTAGCGTTGCAACACTTTGCTCCCCTTCTTCCTCTAGGGACTATTGCAGTTCAGACGGACAACATGTCGGTAGTCTGGTACATAAACAAGCAAGGGGGAACCAAGTCCTATCAGCTATGCAGAGAGGCCATGAGAATTTGGCAGTGGGTGGAGTCCACGGGTCGCTTTCTAATAGCAACGCACATCCCGGGTCATCCAACGCCATAGCCGACAGGCTCAGCAGAGCGATTCTGTTGCCGCAGGGGTGGGCCCTAAACAGTCAGTAGCTTAAAAGGATTTTTCGACGTGGGGCCAGCCTTCCTGCGATCTGTTTATGCCTCCAATGAACGCCAAATGCAGGAGCTACTTTGCCCTATTACCCTCCAGGGGAAGTCCCCAGGGACGACTGGTTCACGATTGGCCCCCGGACTCCTGCACGCTTTTCCCCCATTTCCTCTGATATCAAAGTTTCTCCAGAAAGCCAAGAACCTACACAGGACGATAATCCTCATTGCCCCATTCTGTCCTCCACAAATTTGGTTTCCTCCCTGAAGATACACTGCATTCGGGGACCCTGGATTCTGGACCCAGAGCCAGACCTATTGACTCACTCGCCAGGGGTTCCCCATCCCGCTTCTGTCCCTCCATCTAGCAGCTTGGCTGCTCCAATTCCCAACTTAGCCAGGTCTGATCTTTGTCACCAGCAGTCCAGGATATTTTGGTGGCTTCGCATAAAGCTTCCACTACTAAGACATATGCTAGCAAATGGAAGCGATTTGTATTCTGGGCTAATACACACCATGTGGATCCTTTTATAGCTCCTTTGAATAAGATCTTAGAGTTCTTAACAGACTTATTCCATCAGGGTGCTTCTCCTGCTACACTAAGAGTTCAATTGGCTGCCATTTCGAATTTCCATGTGGAAGAATGTGGAGCTCCTGTTATGGCTCACAGACTTTGTAAAGCCTTTTTAAAAGGAGTTTTTCATATTAGACCACCGTCAGATCTCCTACGTCACCTTGGAGTCTAAATTTGTTGCTATCTAAATTAATGTTGCCCCCTTTTGAACCTGCCTCTTCTTGCTCACTAAAATTTTTAACCTGGAAAACTCTCTTTCTGGTAGCCATTACTTCCGCTAGGCTTAGTATCTGAACTTCAGGCTCTTTCCATCAAGCACCCAGATTTGATCTTTCACTCTGACAGAGTTTCTCTTCCAACCAATTCATCCTTCCTCCCTAAAGTGTGTTCTATTAACAATATTAATCAGTCCATTGAATTACCCACTTTCTTCAAAAACCACTCCAACAAAATGGAGTATATGTTACACAAATTAGATGTTCACAGACAGCTAAGATTTTATTTGGATAGAACAAAGGATCACAGAAAACAGATCAACTCTTTGTGGCTTTTGCTGATAGCAGGAAAGGACTTGCAGTTACCAAAAGAACTCTTTCTAAATGGTTAACGGATTGTATAATCTATGTCTACGATTCTTCAAATCAAACCCTGTTACACAAACCCAAAGGACATTCCACAAGGTCAGTGTCTACATCTTTGGCTCATGCAGCCCGCCTACCACTGGACGCTATTTGTGCAGCTGCTACTTGGTCTAAACCACATACATTCATTTCTCATTATAAGGTAGACAAGGTTTCTAGGGACAGGGCAACCTTTGGTTCCACTGTGCTCAAGAACGCCCTCCGTGAGTTCCTCAGGAACAAGGAGCTAGGACGCTACCCATGTGTAAGAACAAACGCTAGATTGAACACTATCACATATAGAAGTTATGTCCTTACCATAACGCTCCATGTGGAGTGTTCATCTCGCTTTGTTCTTACAGTCCCACCCTCCCACCCTTAGGAAGAACGTTCTTTGATGCCTGGCCAGGAGCATTCTGCTACTGTTACAATATTGTGTACATAGTTGACATATATATATTTTATATGTCTGTCTGGCTTATATATATATAGTTATGTGTAGATTCTTTCTGTACATATGTGATGTGAGCATGAGTGTGCTATTCTGTAGATTGGTTTGCTTGCAAACTAGATCTGAGGTAAAGGCAGAGGGGGATTGTGGGTATTAGATTGTCTCGAGCTTCTTCTCGATGCAGAGCTTGCAAGAGGCCGGCACGGAGCCGAGGATCGGCTCCGAACCCATGTGTAAGAACAAAGGCGAGATGAACACTCCACATGGAACGTTATGGTAAGGACATAACTTCTATTTACCTCCTTTCGAACCTGCTGCTTCATCAGAATTGAAATACCTCTCCTGGAAGACTGCCTTCCTACTAGCTATCACCTCAGCCAGAAGGGTCTCAGAACTTCAAGTTCTCATGGCTATTGAGCCCTTCATAAGTTTCCATGCAGACAGAGTCTCTCTGAGGGCTAATCCCTCCTTTATGCCCAAGGTGGTATTTGATGTGACCCTTAACCAGGCCATACACCTTCCAACCCTCAAAACAAGGGGGAAAAATTCTACACTCGCTAGACATGCACAGACAACTCAGATACTATCTGGTGTGCATCAAGCGATTCAGAAAAAACTGACCAGCTTCTTGTGAGCTTTGCCCCAGGGGCAGAGGGGAAGCCTATCTCCAAACAAACCATTTCCAAATGAATTTCACACTGTGTCCATTTTTGCTATGGACTACATGGGAAACCCATCCCTGTGTCAATCCATAACAACTCCACTAGGGCAACATCCACTTCCACTGCCTTCCTCAGAGGAGTACCTACCAGGGACATCTTTGAAGCGGTCACCTGGACCTCTGTACATACCTTTACAAAGCATTACCACCTACCTCTCTTTTTTGAAGTCTAGGGCAGGGTTTGCCCCTGCAATTCTGCAGGACCTCCTGACTCATACGGACTCTATCTGTCCTTCCACCCTTTACTTCAGCTTTGGGAATCCTCCCACAGGTGATGACTGCAACAGTGAAACATGAAGAACGTAGCACAAGTGTGTACACTTACCATAAATGTAGATGTTTGAGTGCATTCACTGTTGCAGTCTTGGTTTCCCTCCCTCCGTCCCCCTATTCACATCATCCCCCAGGGGGACACATGCTTCCCAAGGTGGCTCTTAACCACCAGGACCACGTCTCTCTTTTCCCTTGTGCTTCTGATGGGTTAGGGCAAGAAAAACTGATGTAATGGCATAGGCTGCCGTGCTTTATAGTACTGACGACCTGACGTCAGACTAGAGGCGATAGCAGCTGGCGCAGAAAAGCATTGACTCTAGTATTCGGGCCGGCCGAGGGCTACCACAGCTGGGGATAACCCACAGGTGATGACTGCAACAGTGAATACACTCAAACATCTACATTTATGGTAAGAGTACACAACTGTACTTTTCTAAATTGTCTGATACTGATTGCTTAAATTATAATGCATTAAAATTGTTTATTAGAGTGTTTTATGCTAATACTTGAAGCTTATAGAAAAAATGTTTCATGAGCATAGACTCAAGGCATACGGGAGTGTGTGTGAATATATTCCTGAGTTAGATGGGTGAGTGGGTATCAGGTCACCAGTCTTCAAGGGCTAGCAGACCTGTTGTTGAGGGAACAAGCTCTTAGCACATTGTCTGAGGGCATAAGAATCTGGTTAGCAGATAGGGAATGTAGTACTGCAGATGAGTTGGGGAAGAAGGGAGACTTATACCTAGCAAGCAAGGCATCACTGCACAGGAAAGGGATACTCAGTCCTGCTCATGGGTGTAAGGGAACTCATGGTGGGCAGTTTTAACAACCCCAACAGAGTCTGCCAGTAGCAGAGGAAACCACTAGTTAGTTCAGGTACATGACTAGGACCAAGGGCTGAGTGTTTTACATGCAACCAGTGGGGCAATGTAGCTTATAGATGTCCATGGAGGCAAGGTGAAGAAGAAAAGATGGGAGAGCCAGTAAGTGGCAATGACAGAATACCAGTAGTAAGTTGTCTGGAGACAACAAGGGTACCAAACTACCACAAGAAGTTATATCCTATCTTAGTAGATGGGAAACAGGGCACCTCTAAGAGATACACAGCATCTGACCTAACCATTGCGAAGCCTGCAATGGTTAAAGAGGAGCACTACTTGTTTGGGCAGTCTACTCCAGTCAGAGCTTTAGGAGGGACACCATTCCAAATACCTTTGGCTGTGGTTCACCTTGACTGGGAGGGTGGAAAAGGAAGCAAGCAAGTAGGTGTGTTTGGAGGTATTCCTGCAGATGTCCCAATAGGGAATGATTTTGATAATACAGTACCTTGTGTGCATGCAGTTACACACAGTCAGGCTCGGAGACAAGTTTGTAGGTCTGGTAGCCTGGGAGGGACCCAGACAGACTGCAGACTTGGAGCCTGGACTGGTGTGGTTGTTACCTCAGAGAGGGAGCTACCCTGTGGCAGTGAGACTGAAGCTGAGCCACAGCTGCTTGTGGGTACTGATGTTCCCTTGGACAGAGGGACTGCAAGGGCAGAGGTGAGTAGTAGTACCCAGGCTGACAGGGAGGCCATGCTGTCAGAGGATATCAGACTTCCTGTGGAAGGGGAGATGGGAAGGGTTACAAAGAGAGAGTTGAGACACACTCAGCTCTCAGACTCTATATTACAAGGCTTGAAGGAGGTAGCCAGAGAAGCACCTGATTCTCAAGGAAAGGGGGAATCTGTATAATGGGACAGAGGGTTACTGTATGAGTGGACCCCTGATGGAAGGCTAGAGGGAGAGAGAATACAGCAGTTGGTAGTGCCCAAAGCCTACCATATGGCACTTCTAGCTATAGCCCATTTCCTTTTGCAGGTCAAATGGGCATATAGCATACAAAGAGATGTATTATGCAGAAGTTTTACTGGCCTGGGATTTCCATGGATGTAACAGGGTAATGCAGCATGTGTGAGCCGTTCCAAAAGGCAAGGCAGGAGACAAGGTCAAAGCTCCTTCCGTGCCTTTGTCTGTGTTTGAGGAGCCATTTCAGAGGGTAGCTATGGATATTATGCAGCCTCTGAGTACCCCAAGTTCCACAGGGAAGAAATATATCATAGTGGTAGTAGATTATGCTACCAGATACCCTGAGGTGGTGGCTCTGCGCTCCATCGAGGCAGAAAAAGTGACAAATGCTTTGTTAGAGATTTTCAGCATGGTTGGTTTCCCAAAAGAAATACTGACTGACAGAGATGCCAATTTCATGTCAGACCTGCTGGCTTGTCTGTGGAAGCACTGTGGGGTGAAGCACTTAGACCACCCCTACCGTCCCCAGACTAGTGATCTTGTTGAGAGGTTAAGCTCTGCACTAAAGACCATGCTATGGACATTTGCAGACTGGGTCAAGAGGGAGTGGGACAACTATTTGCCCAATCTGTTTGCTTAGAGAGAGGCACACCAGGAAGCCACTGTTTTTTCACCCTTTGAATTGCTATATGGACATAGTTTGAGGGGACCTCTTGATTTGATTCGAGATGAGTGGAAGGGTGAGTGTGAATCTCTGGACAAGGCTCAGGGAACTCATGGACTTGGCCCAGGAAAACCTGGCAAAAGCCCAACAGCAGAAAAGGGTCTGGTATAACAGGAATGCTCAAGCTATGGAGTGTGCTGTAGGGCAGCAGGTTATGGTTCTCATTCCTGTCGTACACAACAAGCTACAGGCAGCTTGGGAGGGACCCTTCAAATAAGGAAGGTCAGTGACTAACTACATGGTAGAACTGCTGGGCAGGAGGCTGGGGCACAAACTTTACCATGTTAACATGATGAAACCTTACCATGACAGAGAGGCCCTTGTGCTAAGTATTTGCAGTAGAAGGCAGGAGGAGTCTGAGGGAGATCTATGGCTAGAGGAAGCCAGCCAACAAAATCACAAATTACTATGGTGGAGCCTAAGGTTGCAGGCATATGATAGGACAGTGCAACACTGTAATGGGGTCAGCAATACAAAGGCAGCTGGGATCTCAAGACAAGGAATTGGGTAATGTATTCCCAGATAGGCTCATCCCTCTCAAGCAACATTTCTCAGAGGTCACTTGAAAAACTAGCTGGAGTCTTCGAGGGGGGGATGTCACAAAAGGAGATACTGCCAGCCTAGCTGTCTTGAATTTTGTACATAATTGTATGTTATTTGTGATGCTTGTGTTACAAATGTATTAGAACTGTATGACGTGTATATCAAACTGCTTGAACTTGGTTGCAAAGTGCTTGAAATGTAACCACAGCATGTTCTAATAGAACAGAATTGTACCTGCACTATTGTAGCTGTTTAGATGTATATATTTTAACAGTTGAAACTGGAATACAGATAGTTAACTTAGAAAAATAGCTGAAATTAAATTACTTTATGGCCAGGCCATAAAAAGATGTTATATTTCAGTTCAGCAAGAGACACAATGTTTAAAACTAGGGAGCTTTCTGTATTGTCTTGGAAGTGTTGTATTGTTTTATGATTTCCACCATTTGCCAAAAGATCCGAGGTCTATGTATTTTCACTGGTGGATGCTAAATACTGCTAGCTTTCAGCAGTGGGGGTTTCACCTTGGATAGAGTCAGATGACAAATGATATTCTGCAAGTTAGCCCAGCAGTAATATTTAAGATATTAATTTGATAACCCTTTGAGAAAGGGAGAGCATTCTGTATTCTGTCTTGGAGCTGACAAGAAGACCCATTCACCACACATTTGCCTTTCTCTGAAGTAAGTTATTAGGGTACAGTAATTCTCTTATATACAATCAGAAATATAGTGAAGCGAGGGGCGTGGCTTGGATGGCAAGCTGAAAGCAGCAGAGTTCTTGAGCTCTGCAGTCTTTATTTTTTCTTGACAGGGGTTTTTTAATTTAATTTCAACAACAAAGGCCTGAAACTACTAAAACAAGTTTCTGGAAGTCGTAAGCTACAAGTTGGTGTAATTTTTAAGCTAAAATTTTCATATTTTCCTGTCAAACTTTCAAATAAAAGGGACATTGAAACTACATTCGCAAAGGAAGATGAGCAGCTCCAAGTTTTCTCAGCAAGAAACTCCAATGAAGAACAAAATCCAGGCAATCCTTGCTACAGTTCAAGACTTGGTGGATAAAATAGACAAGTTCAACTTAAAAGTGGACAATATAAAATAAGATGCCACCAAACAAATAACCTTATTAAATGAAGTCTTTAAACAACAAATTGCCTAGATCACCGATTTGGAAGATTCTATAACCGATATAGACTACAGGTTAACAGAAAGAGAGAAAAACATAGACTTTCTTCAAGAAAACATCAGACTCGTTGAAAAGATAGACTACATTGAGAATAGAATCAGGAGAAACAATATAAGAATCTATGGCATCCCGGAGCAGATGGATGGGGAACAATATGATTAATTTCCTGACTTCTTGGATTCCTGAAATTCTAAACCTACTTCAAACACTATCCTTCAGGGTAGAAAGGGCGCACAGGTGTTTTAACTACAACTTTTGTATCCAGTAAAAGCAGCCATTCAAGACGGACCTTTTTTAAGAACTGCCTGGTTCCTTGCTCCATTAAAAACTAGTGACCAAACTGTCAGGTTTGACAACGACTTTTCACCCTTTATAATGTCCAAAAGAAGAGCATGTGTCCCTCTAATGAAGCCATTAAAAAAGGAGGGAATCAAAGCACAACTAATATTCCCAGCAAGAATAAAACTATCCCTCCCAAAAGGAAAGAAAACTTTTGACTCTGTCGAAGAAGCATCCACATTTGTCCAAAAAAGAACCTTTTAAGTCAGCCTCAACCCACAGATTCTTCAATGAACTTAAAAATACAAGCTTCAAAAATGAGTGGGCTATTAAAGAAAAAAAGAAACCCAGAGACAAATGATTATATATAACTTCACATTTCATGCAAGTTTTTGTTTTCGCCCTTCTAAATAATGTGGAATCCTACACAGAAGGTAATGTAACTTTTTATCTGATGTTGTCAATCTTCATTCATTCATGATAGATAGGTTTAGTTTCCATCCTCGGAACCGACTCTACCGATACAATGATCTTGTGCCAACCAGAAATGCTTGAGCTAAGGTTACCAATAGTGCCCCTCACTTCTTATCTCCTCAAATCTTGTTTGCCGCATAGAGTTTCAAGACGTGTCAGGCCAGCTCTCAAGATGAATGTTCTATTCTTCACTTCAATTTTGGCTTCTATTCTTCTATAATCCTTTTCTATTTACTGTGTGAGTGCTTTTCCTTCTGTTTTTTACCTTGTTGGTATTTCTTCGTACCATTGTTGGTACAGGACCCTCCCTTCCCTTTACCTCTTGGTGATCTCAGTACCATCATTGGTATTTTCTCCTTCCCTTCTTTCTTTACTCTCTGGGTATATCTCTCTTTACCATTGTTGATATCTAAAAGAGAGCCTTTTCCTTAGTGTGTGTGTGTGTGTGTGTGTGTGTGTGTGTGTGTGTGTGTGTGTGTGTGTGTGTGTGTGTGTGTTTGTGTGTCTTGGTGCATAGCAGAATATCTCTCTGTTTATTGTATTTGTTGACAAATGGCTGACAAAAAAGGCAACACTGGATTTAAACAGTGTGACAAATGTGGCAGGAAGATGCCAAATTCTGATGGGCATCTCTCCTGCGTATACTGTTTAGGAGTACCACACTTGAAGGTTCAACCTCCATGCGAGCTATGTAAGGGCTTTAGTGCCTGCACCTTAGCAGAGCATAAAAATAAGATCTGAAGTAGTTTACTTCATTTGCTCTTCAACCTGTGGATATTCGGATCTGGATCGGATCTGAGACAGCAGCTTCACCAGCGTCTGATCTGAGCTCCAAGTTCATCCCCTCACCCATAATACCCCTCCATGTCCTTCCTTCCCCCAGATCTTATTTGCCGGTTAAGGCATGGTGAGTGTCTATAAAGTGATTTTTCGGAGTAAGTGAGTCTATTTTCTAATAGAGTTTGGTCAGGTTTTCCCTTCTTTCCTCCCCTCCCCTACCTCATTGTGCTTCACGTTTCATAGGGAAAAAAAAAGAAGAAAGTTGGTTAGTGCAGTAGTTTCCTCTCTCCCCTCCTCATTAGTTAGTTTGTGTGTGTGTGTGTGTGTGTGTGTGTGTGTGTGTGTGTGTGTGTGTGTGTGTGTGTGTGTGTGTGTGTGTGTGCATGGTTGGGTCAGGTAAAGACCGTTTCTTCCTTTTTTCTAGCATGGCTGAGCAGGCTAAACCTATTTTTGGGAAGTGCATAGAGTGTGGTCACAAGCTGTCCCCAGCCGATGGCCACACTCTGTGCGTTGTGTGGGTAGGGGCCTCTCACCTGTCTACTGATTGTCTGATTTGTGCAGGCTTTAACCCTAGGGCCTTGAAAGACCGCAAGGCCAAACTTATTATGAAGGGGCTACTTTGTGTCAGGGATGGCTGTCCCCGTGACTACTGCAGTCATGGCTGTGACTGTCTCTTCTCCCCCTTCATCCTCCTCCCAGCCTGGGACTCACCCTCCTGACAAGAGGCCTGTGGAAGGTGATATTTCTAAACAGGGTAGGGACAAGGAGAAAAAGAGATTCCTGAACTGGTCAGGTCCATCGGGTCCTCCTCAAAAACTGCAGGCTATTTCTAGGCCTAGCACTCCTCGGCTCGGGTCACCTAGATTTTCACTAGAGCCAGAGGAGCCTAGACCTTCATCTAGAGCTTCTGTGCATCGACATTCCAGGTTGGCATCAGTGGCCTCATCGTCGCGCTCCACCAGCAGTTTAAATGAAGTGGAGATGGACAAAATGATGCAAAGATTCATTTGCACCCAGTTCCAGATGGGAGTCTTGCCAGCCCTCTCTCCCTCTGGAGCGGGGAGCTCGCTTCCCTTTTTCACTCCTATAACTGCTTCTCCGATCGACCCCTGGTATCGGAGATTTTGGATCCGAGACGTCTCAGAGTCAGGGGGTCGGTGCCAATGGTACCTTGTACCTCGACACCGACCATTACCTTGAGCATGTCAGATCCGACTAGTTTGGACTCGAGCAGCTCTCGAAGCCATAGTGTTGGCATTGGATCCGAGGTGGTGTTTCCATCGGCTCCGACTGTGTCGGGTCATGGCCCTCCCCTCGGCATCTCTGCACCTGCAGGCTCGGCTCCGATTCCCCCGTCTGATCTGAGGAGAGCTGCTTCTGTATTGGTGTCCCAGGAGGCTTGCTGTCTTTCGGCATTCAATTTGGTGGAAAGAGTTCTCTCGAGTGGGTCGAGACCCCTGACTATTTCCTTGGATTCCACCCTGACTCCCTCAGTTCTGCAAGCGAATTTGGCCATTTTGTCCACTCAGGGACAGCTGCCTGTGCCTGATGTGCCCCAGACGGTTCCCCTTGCAGAACAACAGACAGTTTGTGAGTCCTCTCCGGAGAGTCCCATCAAAGAGGCTCCTCACAAACGGATGTGCAAAAGGAGGCACCTGGACTCCTCCCCAAAGTCCTTCACCAAGGACACCGATTTGGGGGAAGGGGAAGGCTCTCCCAGATCCACCCCCCCGATGATGTCTCGTTTGGAGACATCATGGAACTCTTACGCCAACGGGGGGGGGGGTGTTCCGACCCCAAGACTACCTCGGATGAGTCAGTGTTTCTGGAGGCCTTCAACACGGGCCCATCTACTTCTTGGGTACCCCCCCCCCGCAGATCCATTGGTGGACCTTATCTCCACCTGGGCATGGAAGGAACCAGACACCGTGGTGCCAATTCCGAAATGTCCGGACAAGATCCTAAGTCCCCCTTCGAATAGGCCTAGTTGGAACAAAGGGTCTTGTGTAGATGCTATGGTTGTAGCAGCCGCCACCAAGAAAGAACTAGCACAAGAAAGTTTTACAGTCCATCCCCCCAACCAAGAGTCCAAGACGATGGAACAGCTAGGGAAGCGGGTGTATGCTTCAGCCACCTTTTCCATAAGGGCGTTGAATTATTTGGCACATGTTACCTGACTGCAACGCGACCTTGTCAAAGAGCTAGCTGAGTCATCCCTGGAGTCCATGTCGCCGGTGGATAAGTGCACATTCTCCGTGAGGATGGCCACTCTAAAACCGATGTCTAACATGTCCATGCACCTCCTTTTGCATGCCACCAAAGGAGCAACAAGGGCAGCTGGGTCTTGCATAGCCATGAGGTGACACACTTGGCTCAGGGTGTGTCAGTTCAAGGACCCCTTTAAGGCGTCATTTGCAAATGCCTCTTATGATAGTTCTTCCTTGTTCCGGAAGACCGTTCACGAGACGTTGGCCCAGAGCAAAAAGCATGGGAAGACCCTGTCTGCCATCGGGATCCGCTTCTCTAACCCTCAAAGATCCTTCTCCAGGAATCAGCGAGGGCAAAAAAAGATGTGGTTCAGAAAGTCTCAGTATTCCAGGGACGCTCAGAACTCATCTTCCCCCAGAGGCAGAGGGGTTTTGATAGATGCCGGCCCAGAGGCAGAGGGGGTCCGGGGAATGTGGGGTCTCAAGAACCTTTCTCTGACAGGCCTGTGCAGCAGCCCTGAGGGGTTTCCCGACTGCTCTGCTCTGGAGGCAGTCGGGGGTCATCTTTCGTTGCACATAACGGCATGGGAGTCCGTGTCAACAGTGCTTCAGATCATATCCAGAGGCTATTCCATCCCTGTTGTGGTATCTCCTCTTCCACCAAAACACCTTCCAGACGTACCACCCACGAAAAGGGAGGTAGCAGCACTCAAAATAAACAAGCTGCTAAAGAGACGAGTCATCCAACCCGTCCCCCAAGACCAGTCTGGATCGGGCATCTACTCCAGGTTATTTTTGGTGCCAAAAAAGATGGGGACCTAATACGTATTCTAGATCATTCCACCCTCAACCTGCCAGTTGCCAAAGAGAAGTTTCAGATGGTCACATTGCAATCCATCCTGCCTTACCTGCAGGAGAAAGACTGGATGTGCTGGATAGATCTCCAGGATGCGTACTACCATATAAAGATTCACAGACGCTCCAGGAGGTTCCTCCACTTTCGGCTAGGGGCCAATCATTATCAGTTTCGAGCCCTACCCTTCGGTCTCACCACAGCCCTCAGGGTGTTCACCAAGGTCATGGCAGTTGTAGCGGGTCACCTGAGACTTCAGGGAATGCAGGTCTTCCCATACCTGGACGATTGACTCCTTGTTGCTCCCACCAGGCGTCTACTTTGTCAAGCCAGAGACTACTTTTTGAAACTGTCAGGTCATCTGCGAATCACTATCAACACAGCAAAAGTTTCTCTGAACCCAGTCCAGGTTCTAGAGTACATTGGAGCAAGGATAGACACTTCGCAAATGAAGGTTTTTCTAACCCCGGAGAGAATTCGGAACTTATGACTCCATGTGTCCCTGATCACTCAGTCACACCTTCCGTCAGCAGTGACAGTACTACGAGATCTTGCTTCCATGGCAGCCACAATTATCCTTCTTCCTTGTGCTCATCTACATATGCGGGTTCTGCAGTGGACATTAGCAGTCTAATGGTCATGGTTAGATCTACCATTGATGCATCCAATACACATCAGCAGGGCTGGCAGGAAGTCCCTCCTCTGGTGGATGCACTCCTCGGAACTGGCAAAGGGATACCCATTTACTGTAGGCCCTCCCCAAGCCACGGTTCCTCCAGAATTCCTCCAGAAGGCTCGCAGGCAGGGGATCAAAGTGAATCCTCATTGTCCCATTTTGGCCTCGCCAAGTATGGTTTCCCTTCCTCTGGTCTCATCTTCTAGCTCCTCCATGGATCTTAGATCCAATTCTGGATCTCATCTCTCACCCCTCGGGGGTTCCTCCTCCAAGCCTGGACAGTTTAAAGCACACTGCTTGGCTTCTGCAGTTCCCTTGATAGCTAGGACTCCCGGATTATCCTCTCCGGTCAACACTATTCTGGTGTCAGCTCACAAATTGTCTACCAGGGAGCATTACCGCAGTAAATGGAAGCGTTTCTCCATCTGGGCTTCTCAAAGGGATCTGGACCCTTTAACACCTCCCGTTCCAGCAGTGTTTGAATTCTTGGCATATATATTCCATCAAGGTTCTAGCTATTCTACTGTAAAAGTTCAATTGGCTGCCATTTCCAACTTTCATATTGGGGAGAACATGGTATCTGAAGTAGTTTACTTCATTTGGTCTTCAACCTGTGGGAATACGGCTCCGCATTGGAGCTGAGCCAGCAAAGATTACTTGCATCAGCTCCGAGCTCCAGACTCCTCCCCTTACCCATAATACACCTCCACTGCCTTCCATCCCCAGATCTCGTTTGCCACGATTTGTAAAACATCACTTCTCTAGAGCTCCAGCTAGCAAGTGATTCTGACTGTAAGTTTGTCTAAAATGTTTGTTACTTTTAGCCGTTTCAGGTTAGTATAGGTACCCTTTCTCCCCTCCCATCGCTTGGGCATCAAGTGTAGGTTTGTAGTGGAGTAAGTTTAGAGTAGTTTGTCTGTGGTGCCCCCCCCCCCCGCCCCCTAGTCAGTCCAGTGTGGTGAGTGGGTGTGTTTGTTATTAGCTTAAAGAAAGAAAGTTTTGTCTGTTTCTTTTTTAAGGCTTCTTTCCTTATAGTATGGCTGAAAAGCTTATCTTTAAGCGCTGCACAAAGTGTGGCCATAAGCTCTCCCCAGCGGATGGCCACACTCTGTGTGTGTTGTGCTTAGGTGTGGCCCACCTTAATGTGATTTGCTCCAATTGTGCGGGGTTCAATCCCTGAGCTTTGAAGGATAGAAAGGCCAAGTTGGCCCTCAAAGGTGTTCTGTATGCCACTGAGCCTCCTTCCTCGTCTCTGGGCCTCCCCTCCCTTCCAGGCTGATACTCAAACTCCTGCATCTAAGCCTGTGGTAGCGAAGCAGGGGAGAGGTAGAGAGTGGGAGAGAGAGTAGAAGACAAAGGAACAAAGGAAGAGATCCCTGGACCTCTCATCCCCGAGCAAGTCTGCAAGGATCCGTGACTCCCCTTGGCTCCGGTCTCCGAGGTTCTCCCTGGAGCCAGAGGAGGCACGTTCAGTCTCTTGGGCCTCAGTTCCCCGACTGGTCAGGTCGGAGTCTGTGGCCTCATCATGGTCGACCCGTTCATTATCGGACATGGATCTGGATAAGATGATGAGGCGCTTTATCTGTACACAGATCCAGATGGAGTCTTGCCAGCTCCCCTCCCTCAGGAGAGGTGAGCTCGCTTCCCTTTTTTTCAGCCTATTCTCCTTCCCCTATCCAACCTTTGGCTTTGGAGTTCTCAGATGCGAGGTTGGCCATGGTTAGGGGGTCAGCGCCGATGGTCCTTGCATCCTTGACGCCGACAGCTGCCTGGAGCATCTCAGATCCGACCAGTTCGGATCTGAGCCACTCTCAGAACTGGAGCCTGGCTGTCAGATCCGAGGGAGTGGAACCTTTTCCATTGGCTCCGACGTCAGGCCAGGTTCCCTCCCGCGGACCTCCGTCCACTTCGGGTCCAGCTCCGATTCTCGCATCTGATCCAGGGAGACCGGGCTCCTTATTAGCTTCCCAGGAGATCCGCTCTCCTTTGGCATTCTGTGTGGTAGAACTGGTCCTCTCTACCAGATTGAGGCACCTGACCACCCCCTCGGACTCTGCCCAGACCTCCTTGGCACTGTCTACGGTCCCCATTGTCTTACCAGAGGGACAGCCTGTGCCCAAAGAGCCCCAGATGATTCCCCCAGAGGAACAGATAGCTTGTGAGTGCTCTTCTGAGAGGCCCACGAGAGATGTGCCTTGCAAGCATACGTGCAAAGGAGGAACTTGGACTCCCCCAAGTCCCTCACTGAGGACGCAGATTTAGATGATGGGGAGGGCTCCCCAAGATTACCTCCTGACAATGTCTCCTTTGGAGACATCATGGAGATCCTGTGCCAGCGGGGAGGTTGGTCTGCCCCCAAGCCCTCCTCTGATGAGTCTGTTTCTGGAGGCTTTCAGCATGGGTCTGTCTACGTCTTGGGTGTCCCCTCCCATGGATCCTTTAGTGGATTTGATCACCTCACAGGTGTGGAAGGAACCAGATACTGTGGAGCCGATCCCCAAGCTCCCCAATAAGGTTTTAAGTCCCACTATTGACAGGCCTTCTGGAACAAGGTTTCCCCAGTGGACGCCGTGGTGGTAGCAGCAGCCACGAAGAGGGAACTATCTCAGGAAAGTTCCTCGGTCCACCCTCCTGACTGAGAGTCATGGATAATGGCCCACCTAGGCGTCTATGCGACTCCTCTCCCATGCGATGGAAGGAGCAGCTAGGGCAGCTGGGTCTGGCGTGTCCATGAGGCATAACGCCTGGCTTAGGTTGTGCCAATTTACTGAACCTTTTAAGGCATCCTTTGCAAATGCCCCTTATGATGGCTCGACTCTTTTCGGTAAGACCATCAAGGAGACACTAGTCCAGAGTGAGAAGGACAGGAAGACACTGTCTGCCATTGGGATCTGCTTCTCTAACCCTCAATGGTCCTTTTTCCGGAACCAGAGAGGGCAAAAGAAGATATTGTTCCAGAGGTCTCAGTATTCCCAGGACACTCGGGGCTCTTCTTCCCCTAGAGGCAGAAGGGGACAGAATGGACGTCAGCCCAGTGGCGAGGGGGTCCGTAGAACTTCGGGTCTCAAGAACCAGTCTCGGACAGACCCGGGCAGCAACCCTAAGGGGTTGACCGGCTGCTCTACTCTGGAGGCAGTTGGGGGATGATTGTCCTTGCACCCAGCAGCCTGAGAGTCCATAACAATAGATCCGCTGGGTGCTTCAGATCATAGCCAGAGGATATTCTATATTCTTCCTGGGTTCCGCCATATCTCCCAAACACCTCCCAAACGTTCCAACCATGCAAAGGGAGGCAGCAGCACAGGAAATTTCTAAGCTGCAAGGAAAACGAGCCATCGAAACCGTCCCTCCCAGATCAGTCCGGATTAGGCTTCTACTCCAGGTTCTTTTTGGTGCCAAAGCAAATGGGGGACTTAAGGCTCATTTTGCACCTCTCTACCCTGAACCTGTCAGTTGCCAAAGAAAAGTTCCGGATGGTCACACTACAGTCCATCGTGCTATACCTACAATAGAGCGACTGGATGTTCTCGTTAGATCTCTTGGATGCTTACTATCACATAAAAATGCACAGAAGCTCCAGGAGGTTCCTCCGCTGCCAGCTAGTGGCCAATCATCATCAATTTCAAGCCCTACCCTTTGGTCTCATCACAGCCCGCAGGGTATTTACCAAAGTGATGTCGGTTATAACGGCTCATCTGAGGCTACAGGGGATTCAGGTCTACCCATACCTGGACGATTGGCTCCTCACTGCTCCCACCAGGCATCTACTTTCCCAAACCAGGGACTACTTTCTGACTCTGGCCCTGAGTTTGAGTATCACAATCAACACATCCAAATCTCTACTAGAGCCTGTACAAGTGATAGACTACATTGGTGCCAGGAGAGAGACACTCTAGGGCAAAGTGTTCCTGACCTCAGAGAGAGTTCAAAACCTCAGGATGCATATCTGCCTATTTTACCATTCTCATCTCCTGACAGAGGAATCAGTGTTGAGGGCCCTAGGCTCGATGGCGGTGACCATAACTCTTCTTCCATGTGCTCTATTACACATGTGGATTCTTCAGTAAACTCTAGCGGTTCAGTGATGGTCCCTGTTGGATTTACCACCAACCTATCCTGTCCACCTAAGTCAAGTGTGTTGGTCATCCCTCATATGGTGGATGAGCTCTCCAGACATTTTGGAGGGACAACCCTTTGTTCCAGCCTCAGCCCAAACCACAGTGACCAAGGATGCCTCCCAACTCGGGTGGCAGGGGCATTGTTCGGGCAGGACAGTCTGAAGCCTGTGGTCCTCCACAGAGACCAGCTTGCATTTCAGTGTCCTAGAGATGAGAGTGTTTTTCTAGCATTGCAGGCCCTTCATGCCTTTCTTCCTATGGGGATGATTGCCATTCAGTCCGACAACATGTCAGTAGTCTGGTATATCAGCAAACAGGGAGGGACCAGATCTTATCCCCTTTGTCATGATGCCATGAGAGTGTGGGGACGGGTGATCTCCACCGGTCGCTTTCTCATCGCAATGCACATTCTGGGATGGTACAACGTTCTAGCGGACGGGCTAAGTCTGACCATTCTGATGCCTTATGAGTGGTCTCTGAATCTATCAGTAGCAGAACAGATCTTCAGCGAGTGGGGTCAACCTCATTGAGATTTCTTCGCATCTAATTCCAACGCGAAGTGCAGCAGGTTTTTCGCTCTGAACCCCCCACTGGGGGAGTCCCCCAGAGATGCTCTAGTTCATGCTTGGCCTCCCTGTCTTCTGTATGCTTACCTGCCAGTTCTTCTCATCCTGAGGTTTCTGCAGAAAGCTTGTCGACTGGGGAGCAAGGTGATCCTCATTGCCCCATTCTGGCCTCGCCAGGTTTGGTTCCCCTTTCTTTGGTCTCACTTTCTGACTACACCTTGGATCCTAGATCCTGTTCAGGATCTGATCTCACAATGGTCGGGGGTGCCTCATCTGAGTTTGGACAGCCTGAAGCTCATGGCTTGGCTGCTCCAGTTCCCATAATTGCTAGGACTCCCAGACTTTCCTCCTCAGTTGTCTATTTTGGTGGCTGCCCATCAGTCTTCAACCAGAAACGTTTACCGCAGCAAGTGGAAACATTTTTCTTTCTGGGCCTCTCAGAGGAGTTTAGACCCTTTCACGGCTCCTATTTCTGCCATTCTTGATTTTCTAGCTGATATTTTCCAGAATGGTGCTAGTTCTTCTACTGTCAAAGTTCAGTTGGGTGTCATTTCTTATTTTCATGTAGGCGAGAATTCTGCATCCTTGGCATCTTCTAGACTGTGTAAAGCCTTTATTAAAGGCACTTTTTTGCTACACCCCCCCCCCCGTCAAAGATCCTGTCCCCCCCATGGGACCTTACTATGGTTCTCCAAGCTCTGGTCGCCCCACCTTTTAGCCTGTCGCTACTGGAGATCTAAAATTTCTATCGTGAAAAACAGCCTTTCTGGTTACTGTTACCTCTGCTAGAAGGGTTTCGGAATTACAGGACTTATCCATAAAATTCCCGTACATGATTTTCCATAAAGATAGAGTTTCCCTTCGAACCAACCCATCTTTTCTTCTTAAGGTGGCAGCACCGATCAATATCAATCAGACTATAAATTTGCCTGTGTTCTTTCCCATTTTTACCAACAGATGGAATACAAACTACACATGTTGGATGTTCACAGACAATTATGATTCTACTTACACAGGACAAAAAATTTTCATAAATCTGATCAGTTGTTTGTTTCGTTCCATAGACCCTTTTTGGGCAAACCTATTTCCAAGGTCACTATAGCTAGGTGGATTTTTTCATGCATCCTGCAGGTCTATAAGATCAAAGGCATGTCTCCTCCAGGTCAGGTTAAAGCTCATTCCACTAGGTCCATGACTACATATGCAGCTTTCTGGTCTAGGGTCTCTTCGGATGACATTTGCTCTGCAGCTACTTGGTCCTCATCTCATACATTTATTTCCCATTACAAGTTGGATTTGACATCTAGAAGGAGAGCATCCTTTGGCTCCATGGTGCTCCATAATATCCTTCCATGAGGGCCTTCCAGGAGTTTAGTAGCTGGGGACTCTGTCCCACAGGTTGAAGACCAAATGAAGTAAACTACTTCAAATAAAGAAGTTATGTACTCACCATAGCATTCCATCTGAGTATTTGTACTTCATTTGTCTTCAACCGTCCCTCCCTCCTTCCCCTGGACCTTTGGCACATGTTCAGCCTACAGGCTGGAGTATAAGTCACAAGTATGTTATCAGGTTGGGTTATAAGTATAGTTTCACAAACTCGATCTGGGGATGGAAGGCAGTGGAGGTGTATTATGGGTAAGGGGAGGAGTCTGGAGCTTGGAGCTGATGCTAGTAATCTTTGCCGGCTCGGATCCGATACGGATCCATATTCCCACAGGTTGAAGACAAATGAAGTACAACTACTCAGATGGAACATTATGGTGAGTACATAACTTCTTTTTCTTGAGCATCCTCTAAACTTTATAAAACCTTTATTAAAGGTACCTTTCTTTTAAGACCCCCGGTGAAGCATCCTTCCCCTCCTTGGGACCGGACTTTGGTTTTACAGGCTCTGGTTGCTCCACCCTTTGAGCCGGCTGCATCAGTAAAACTGAAATTTTTATCTTGGAAAACGGCCTTCCTAGTAGCTATCACCTCGGCTAAACGGGTTTCAGAAATGTACGAGTGGTCTATCAAAGCTCCATATATGGTTTTCCATAAGGACAGGGTGTCACTTTGTACCAATGCATCCTTTCTTCACAAGGTGGCTTCTGAGACTAATATCAACCAGACGATTAACTTACCTGTGTTCTTCCCATATTTTCAGAACGGGGTGAATATAAATTGCACTTGTTAGTCATACATAGACATCTTACACAGAACTAAGGTCTTTCGCAAGTCCGACCAGTTATTTGTGTCTTACTCTAAACCCTTCCTGGGCAAACCAATCTCCAAGGTAACTTTGGCTCGATGGATCTCTCAGTGTATCCTTCATGTATACAGAGACAAGGGCATGTCACCTCTGGGTCAAGTAAAAGCACATTCTACCAGATCCATGGCTACCTCAGCAGCTTTTTGGTTCAGGGTGTCTCTGGATGATATTTGTTCTGTGGCCACTTGGTCTTCATCTCATACCTTCATTTCTCACTATAAACTGGACATGATATCTAGAGGGAAAGCACCTTTGGCTCCACGGTGCTCTGGAATATCCTTCCATGAGGGCCACCCAGGTGTTTAGTAGCTGGGGACTCTGTCCCACAGGTTGAAGAGCAAATGAAGTAAACTACTTCAGATAAAGAAGTTATGTACTCACCATAACGTTCCATCTGAGTAGTTGTACTTTATTTATCTTCAACCGTCCCTCCCTCCTTCCCTCTGACCTTATTGTTTGTTACACTGGTAGGTGGGAGAGAGTGCCTCTGTGGCTCTCCTGTTCATGCTTATTTGGTTTGTATATAACCTGTTGTGGTAAAGTCTAATTGGGTCAGGCTTAGGTTGATGGGGCAGCAAACTCAATCTGAGGGAAGGAAGGAGATGGAGGGGTATCATGGGTAAGTGGAGGAGCTTGGATCAGATGCTGGTGAAGCTGTTGTCTCGGATACGGTCTGGGCCTGAATACCCACAGGTTAAAGACAAATGAAGTACGACTACTCAGATGGAATGTTATGCTGAGTACATAGCTTCTTTCTAATTCTAAAGGGTCTGCTAAAAACCCTTTTCTCGCAAGCTTGATCTGTGACGGAGGTTTCAGCCCCTCCTAGAAAAGAGACAAAGAAGATGAGTCATTCAGTCTCATCTCCTCAGTCATAGAAACCAAAAACTACTAAAGCCCAGGTTCCTACTGAACCTAAGACTAAGCATGCCAAACTGACACTGACAAGTACGTTGGCACCGGAGCTTTAAACTCCCTCCACTGTGCTATCCTTGATTATGGAACCAACTACAGTAATTGCCATGGTACTGACCCCTTCCACGGTACCACAGACCCTCTCGGCACCAGCAATAGCTTCTCCCTTAAAACTGGTCACTCCCCTCCTATCATCACAACCTTCAGGTCATTCGAGTACAGTGCCGAAGGTCGAGACATTAGCTAGAACCTGATACTCCCCGTCCATTGACTCCTTTGTTGGACAGCAGCTTAGTCCATTTCTTGACCAGCCAGAATCTTCATCAGGGCTGTCCACATGTTCCACCAGGAGCCTTTCGGAGCTTGATGTAGTGAGACTTGTGGATCAGCTCCTTGCGGCCAGAGGCATCCCAACCCCAACTAAGACCTGCCTCCCTCCCACCCCGAGCCAAGGTTTTTTCTCCACAGATTCCAACCTATTTTCCTCCTTCAACCTCTCAGCAGGTCTTGCAGCCCTCGATGCTGATGCCCCTCTTGGTACCAGCTTCTTCAGTTCCATTGGTGACTGTTATCTTGGTTCTGGAACCTACCCTGTGGACCACTGCTCAGTTGGAGCCGACCCACCCTCCAGACTGTGACTGGTCTGTCAGCACTGTGATCCCTAGTACGGCGCCAAATATTTTTATGGTGCCATCTATGGTTATGGTTGCTTTGACTGCTCTGAGTCCTCTCGCAGCTCCTTGCCTTCAGGTGGGCTTGTCGGAGTGGGGTGTGACCCCAGTTCCGAGGTTGTCTTTCTCGGTTCCTGGCTCCCATCCCTCTTCAGGAAGGCTTGCCTTCCAGATTATGGAGAGGGCACTTGCCTCAGCAGGCTCACAGTTGACTCCTTCGGCACCAGAATGTCATATATATATATATATATATATATATATATATATATATATATATATATATATATATATATATATATATATATATATATATATATATATAGATATATAGATATTTAGATATATATATATATATCTATCTATATATATATAGATATAGATTTATATATATATATATATATATATATATATATATATATATATATATATATATATATATATATATATATATATATATATATATATATATATATATATATATATATATATGTCCTCTGGATTGCAGCTGCCACAGTCCACTACACTGGAGCAATGGGCACGGGACCAGCAAGATGCCCTACCGCAGGGTTCCCTCTCTGTCACCCCATAAGAGAACATGCAAGAGAAAGCACATTGATTCACCTGAGAAATTACGATGAGGGGGAAGGGTCCCCACGGTCGCCCCCTGAAGATGTCTTCTTTGGAGACATACTACAGATATTAAAACAGAAGGGTGACTGGAAGCCCACCAACCCTTCCTTGGAGGAATCCGTATTCTTGCAGGCTTTCCATGCCTGACCCTCTCATTCCTGGGTGACCCCGCCTGCAGATGAGTTGGTCAAGCTCATCGTGCAGTGCACTTGGAAGGCCCCTTACACTGTTGAGCCAATCCCCTGGAGGTCAGACAAAATATCCCCCCCGAGGATCATCCACACTGGTCCAAAGGCTTGGCAGTAGATACTGTGGTCGTGGTGGCAGCCAGTAAGAAGGAACTCTGAGGAGAGTCCTACTGTCCATCCTCCAAACAGAGAGTCTCGGACGTTGGACAGATTAGGGAAGCGGGTTTATGCATCATCGACCTTTGCCAGTAAGTCATTGAATTATTTGGCACATTTTACCCATCTTCAAAGGGACCTGATCACAGAACTTTCAGGAACCTTAGCAGGAGCAGTGTCTGATGAGGTACGTGACAAAGCTGCCTCCCAACTTACCAGCCTAGAGTCAATATCTAATTCGTCCATGTGGTTGATTGTGGACAAAACCGAAGGGCTGGCCAGTGGAGCGGGTGCAGGCATTGTCGTGAGACATCATGCTTGGATGTGCTTGTGCAACTTTGCGGACCCCTTCAAGTCTTCCTTAGTCAGCGCACCCATTGATCCTTCCCTCTAATTGGTCCAAAAGTTAGACATGTAAGCCAGGTATGAGAAGGCTGACAAGACCCTGTCTGCTATGGGTGTGCATGTTTCCACTCCCCAATGATCCTACACCAGGAATCAGAGAATTGGAAAGAGGTGGTTCAGGAAATGACAAGGGTCTTTTCATGACACATTTGGTGAGTCCCCCCCCCCTGTGGAAGGGGGGGGACTCATCAGGAAGGCCCCCCCCCGTGCCAGAGTGGGCACATGTAACCAGGGCTCCAGAGATTCCTTTTCCGGGTAGCCCTACCAGCACTCCTGAAGAGTGGCCGGATTGCTTGTCTGTGGAAGCAGTCAGTGAATGATTCTCTGCACCACTCAGCCTAGCATTCAATAACATCAGATTCATGGGGGCAGACAGTAATTACCAAAGGTTACCACATTCCCTTTGATCTTTACCCGATGCCACAATGGAGAATTCCCAACATTCCACCCAGTCTGAGGGCTGCAGCAGCGCAAGAAATTCAAAAGCTGCTTGAAAAAAAAAAGTCACCCAAACAGTCCCACCAGACCAAATAGAATTTGGATTTTACTCAAGGTTCTTTTTAGTGCCAAAAAAGACAGGGGACTGGAGGCCAATTTTAGATCTCAGCATCCTAAACAAGTCTGTCAAACAGACCAAATTCCAGATGGTCACGGTTCAGTCTATCCTCCCGTTTCTGGAAAAAGACTATAAGATCTCCAGGATGCGTATTACTATATAAAAATTGGCAAATGCTCCAGAAGATATCTCGGCTTCCGGCTGACAGCCAGTAATTACCAATTTCAAATGCTCTTTGGGCTCTCCACAGCCCCCAGAATGTTCACCAAATGTATGGCAGTAGTAGCAGCTCACCTGAGACTGCAAGGATTCCGTTTGTTTCCATATTTAGATGATTGGCTCCTTACCACCCACACCAAGCATCTACTACTGCTTACCTTGCACTACACCCTACAGCTAGCACAGCTCGTAGGCATCTCAATAAACAAAGAGAAGTCAGACCTAGTTCCTACTCAAAGCCTAGAGTTCATAGGAGCAGCATTCGACACGAGGTCCTGTCTTGTCTCTCTTCCTCATCACAGACTACAGAGGCTAAAATCTCAGCTCTTAGTGACACTCTCACAGGAGAAAGTCCCAGCTCATTTAGTCCATCTACTGCTAGGGTCGATGGCAGCAATAATTATCATAGTTCCCCTAGCCAGACTCCATATGAAGCTTCTACAATGGTTCCTAGCATCACAGTGGTCTTTATTAACCCATCCTGTGTCCCACCCAATCTGCATAACAAACCATTGCAAACAGGATCTGAAATGGTGGCTGAAGTCAGAAAAGGAGTTATGGAGTCATTCCTTCTCATCCCCTCAGCCCAAGGCTGTAGTGACCATGGACACATCCCTGATGGGGTGGGGGGCATTTCAACATCCTAGAACTGAGGGCAGTGGTTCTGGTGTTGCAAGCATTTCAATCTGCCCTCCCAATGGGGACAATTGCCATCCATTCAGACAACATGTCGGTTGTCTGGTACATCAACAAACAGGGGCAAACCAGATCCTACCCGTTATGTCGGGAAGCCATGAGAGTATGGCAATGGGTGATAGCCTCCAACTGCTTTCTGGTAGCAATGAACATTCCCGGGAATTCCAACGTGATTGTGGGCAAACTGAGCAGATGCATTCTTCTCTCTCACAAGTGGTCTCTTAATCCCAAGGTAACAACTGAAAATTTTTGTCGCTGGGGTCAGCCTTGTTGTGATCTATTTGCATCTCTCATCAACCACAAATGCAGCAGCTGCTAATTCACCCACAGGGGAATTCCCAGGGGGACGCTGTGGCACACAATTGACCCCCGGGACTGCTTTATACCCCCCTTTCCTGTGATTCCACAAGTTCTAAAGAAAGCACATCAGTTGAGAAGCAAAGTAATCCTCATTGCACTGTATTGGCCCCGCCAAGCCTTGTTTCCTTTCCTATGGCCTCACCTAGTCCACCGTCCGTGGACTCTGGACCCAACTCCAGGATTACTGTCACATCCACAGGGGTTGGTCCATCCAAATATATCCAGCCTCAAGCTGACAGCTTGGTACCTCCACTTTCGGTAATTGCTAGGCAGAATAACCTATCTTCTCCTGTACAAAAAGTACTACTGGCTTCCCATAAACCTTCCACCGGGAAAATTTATTATAGTAAGTGGAACAGATTTGTGTCTTGATCACTAGAAAAAGGACTTGGCCCCTTTTCAGCCCCGATTATTACAGTGTTGGAATACTTATCAACCTTACTCCATTCAGGAGCCTCCGCTTCTGCTATTAAGAGTCCATTTAGCAGCTATCTCAAATTTCCATAATGGTTTCAAAGATTTCTCTTTAATATCTCACTGTTTCTGCAAAACCTTCTTAAAAGGAGTCACACATTTAAAACCACCCTTTAAAGAGCCCATTGAACCTTGGAATTTGATGCTATTTCTCCAAACTCTGACTTGTCAACCCTTTGAGCCAGCTGCCACTTGATATAAAATTTTTGTCTTGGAAGACTTTATTCTTGGTAGCCATCACTTCAGCCAGGAGACTATCAGAATTATAGGCTTTGTGTGTAAAGTGTCCTTACATAGTTTTTCACAAAGAGAGAGTATCCCTTCCGACTAACCCCTCCTTTCTACCAAAAGTTGCCTCAGATTTCAATATTAATCAATCCATTGACGTGCCAGTTTTCTTCCCAGATTTTTCTACCAAAGGAGAATGTTGTTTGCATTTGTTGGATGTACATAGACAATTGCGTTTCTACATTCATTCCAGAAATCAGACTAGTTGTTCCTGTCTTTTTCAGGGCCCAAGTTGGGTAAATCATTTTCTAAAGTCACTTTGGCAAAATAGTTGAGAGACTACATCTCCTTTGTCTATCAACAAAATCAAATGCATTTAACAACTAAAGTCAAGGTGCATTCAACCAGATTAGTTGCCACTTTGACGGCCTTTTATTCGAGAGCTTCTGTGGATGGCATTTGCGCAGCAGCTACTTGGGCTACCCCTCATACCTGTATCACTCATTACAAATTGGACATGGTCTCCAGGGGGAGAGCATCCTTTGGCTCAGTTGTGCTCAGGAATATCTTCCATAGGGCCTCCCAGGACATAAAGTAGCTAGGGACTCTGTCCCATCTGTCACGAATGAATGAAGATTGACAACATCAGATAAAGAAGTTATGTTCTTATCATAATGTTCCATCTGTGTTGTCGATCTTCATTCATTCATGACATCCCATCCTCTTACCCCCGTCCAAAAGGCTCCTGGAGGTTCATATTTGGTCCTGGTTGCGTAATAGTGGATTTGCTCAGACAAAGCTTTCGTTTTCTTTTACTTATGGGCAAACTCGATCTGAGGAGAGGGGCACTATTGGTAACCTTAGCTCGAGAGTTTCTGGCTGGTGCGAGCTTGTTATATCGGCTGAGTCGGCTCTGAGGACGGAATCCAAACCCATCTATCATGAATGAATGAAGATCGACAACACAGATGGAACGTTATGGTAAGAACATAATTTATTTTTCTCTCCTATTATCTTTGCACAACAGTACTAACTGTATAAATAATATGTAGTACTCAAAATTCAAGTAAATCAAAATCTTATCCAACTGCAAACTACTATTTTATACTTTTATCTCTATCTCTCTATATACATGGCATAGCACTAATGAAATGGTATAAAATCACTCACTCATTTCATATATTTATATATATTTCTTTTATATCCTATACTTATTTCTTCATGTGTGTGGCTTCCCTTTCTGTTTTAGTCCTAGTGTCATAGTATCTAATCACTGCAGGAGAGTGAAGTGCTTACTGTCTTACTTTTAAGTATTTAAAAAAAATGTGGTGACATTTTATTATTATATATACATTTACTATTTAACTGAACTTATGTAATGTGCTCCATTTAGCTAATACATTTTATAGCTGTGCATGGTTGGTAATTTGGAGCCTTTATTTTAAATATTCATCATTTTACAAGTTATGCTTAAATGCTTCACTTCACTAGAAAATTCCTACCTACTTAATTTTTTATGAAATTTTGACAACTTTTGTGACAAGCTTGAGCTTCTAAAGGCTTCAGTTAGCTCCCAGACTCGTGAAAAACAATCTGTACTGCCTTCCAGGAAGTAGACGTGACCTTTGAACCTGTTTCTCTTCACTTAACTGTAACAGCCAATCTGATTCAAGAATGATCGTTAGAACTGTGTTTCATTCATTTAGCAATTATTTTATCTAAAGTGTTATAAACATATGCTTTACTGTAAATAGTGATTTATTTCATCTGAGTTACATTTATGTTTAAGTAAGAATTACAAATATGTCTGACAGTGACAGTTTTAACTGCATTTTTTTTCCTGTCTGCTTCAGTGGCATTGTAGTTCTGTATTTACTCATAGTAACAGATAATTATTAGGATTAATCAATTTATCCTAGTCTGTTTAGATAAAAAAAATAAGAAATTGTATACAGCTTCTTGTTCTTAGTTCATGCATACATAGTATAGTAAATCATTTCCTTTTGTATGTTTAATGTACATCCAGTTTCCCTTCTGCTTGCTGTTAACCAGCAGTAGCTAGGAATTCCCACTAGATGTCATAAGAGGGTTAGTTTGTGAGATATAGTAAGCCTGGATTTAATTTATCCATGCAGAAGGTTGTTAAAATATACGGTTTTATTGTTTTCAAATTTAGAGATGTTCTTCATCTCACATTGCTGCAGTCCTTACACTTGGGTAGTCCGCTGTCCTCGGTCGGCCCGAATATCAAAGTATTAGGCTGACGTCGGTCAAGGCGCTTAAGACTGACATCAGAACGTCAGGGTACAAATGCGCATGACCGACGTCATATCCTCAGTCTTTTTTGCCTCATGGTCCGATGCAGAAGCAGCGTTGCAAGTGCCGTTCGGCGTTCTGAAATTTTTCGAATTCGGAGTTTCAGACCGAGTCAAAGTTGGCTAAGTACCCCGTTGGGGAATATTTTAGTTTTTCTTGCCTCAGTGGTTTACCGGATGTCAGAAAAAGTGAATAACTGTATTTCTTGTGGGAAACAGATACCGCATAGAGATTATCATACTTTGTGTATTCCTTGTTTGGGGCCTGAGCACGACGTTGTTGGGTGTCGCTTTTGTGCTAGGTTCAATAAGCGCACTATTAAGCGAAGGTTAGATTGTGCCAGGTTGGTCTTCGGGAAGCGGTGCAATTATAATATGCCGCCGGATGCTCCGACGCTTCTTCGAAGAAGCGCAAAGACAAAGCAGCTAAACCCAGGCAAGAAGAGTCGTCTGTACCGGACGCCGGTTCTTTAGAGGCATCAGTGGAACCGGTGGTTCCGTCGGAGGCTTCTCTGGAGTCCCAGGGGGAGACTTTGATATTGCAGGATGTGGCCTCTCAGGAGGCAAGTCAGGCTGAAGGGGCTTCTCAGGTTACTGTACTCCCCTCCCTTCCTAGGGTGGTTAGGCCCTCTCCTTCTGTTTCCAAGGTTTCTCCCAGAGGCAGGCCAGGTTTAGCTTCTGTTGGTGTCACTCCTAGTTCATCAGGATCTGTGCCCAAGAAGCATATGCTTAAAATGGCAGAAGATTTAATTACTTTGATTAGAGGTTCTTTGCCCCCCTCCTGATAAGAGGCCTAGGGTGGAACCAGAGTTGGGGAGTTTTGAGCAGGCTTCGGATGTTTCAGAGTCTTCGGCTGAAGACTTGCAGGAGTATTCTCCTTATTCTGATTCTGATGTGGATGATTCTACTCCTTCTGCTTCTCCTCCAGAGGATTTTTCTTTTTCAGAGACTCTTCATTCCATGAGGGAACATTTTAAGTGGGAAGGTCAGGACTTCTCTGATTCCAGGAAAAGGCTTAGGGAATTTTTGCTTTTACCCCAGCATAGGCCTTTGGCTATACCACCTGTTCTGGATGTTGTGGAAGATGTGTTTGCAGAGGCTTCACTTAATCCTGATTCTTTGCCTCCTGCTCCTGTTAAGCCGGACAGGTATTACAGGGTGCCTGAAGCTCATAAATATCTTTATAAGAGTCCTAGGGCGACCCAGAAACTGTTAGTCAGGGACCTAAGGGCGTCAAGGCCTCTGTTGTAAAAATCCGGTTCCTCCAGATAAAGAGGCCAGAGCTTTGGATAGATGGGGAAAGAAAGTCTATACTTCTTCCACCTTAGCTATGAGGGCTTTGAATTGCCAGTTTCACATGTTGAAATATCAAAACTATCTTTTTTCTCAATTGAAGTCTAAGGTAGATGCTCTGGCGGAAGGCATTGAGTGTAAAGAATTACAAGATTTGGTACATGTTTCTGAACAGGTGGGTAAGCATTCTTTACAATGTGGTTTTGATGCTGTACAGGCCTCGTCTAGGGTGGCTGCCACTGGGTCAGTTCTTCGCAGGCACGCCTGGCTGAGGGATCAGAATTTATCTGACCATGTTAAGACTAGGATTTTAGATGCTCCTTTGCAGTCTGATGTGTTGTTTGGTTCACCTGTGGAGGCAGTCTTAAAGAAAATGGAAGACAAGGCTAAGTCTATGCAGGCTGTTAAAGATTTTTTGCAAGTTCAGCCTCCGAAGTTTAGTAGGAATTGGCCTGCTAAGGGGTGGACGTACCCTTCTTATGATTCACAGTCTAGCCGAAGATCTAGACGTGCTAGGGGCAGAGCTCAGGGCTCTTTCAGACCTAGAACAGGGAGTTCACCTGCACAGTCTTCGGTGAGGGCAGGGGCCAGTCCTTTCGTAAACAGGCCCAATGACCTACCTTTTCAGCTGCCAGAGCCTTCTTGTCTGGCAGCGCCTTTGGGAGGAAGGTTGGCACTCTTCAAAGAAAATTGGAGTTTAATTACCCAGGACAGATGGGTATTGGATATCATACACCAAGGTTACAAGTTTTATTTCCATACCTTGCCTCCTTTCAAAGGCATGCCAGACGTTCCTCCTCAGCAAAGAATAGAGGCTCACAAACAAATTTCTCTGCTGCTTCAAATAGGGGCCATACAGCCGGTCCCTCTGCCAGAAGTGGGCCTAGGATTTTATTCTCGCCTGTTCCTAGTACCAAAGAAGGGGAACACGTGGAGACCAATTTTGGATTTATCTATCCTCAACACTTATCTGGACATTCCCAAGTTCAAAATGTTGACGTTACAACAGCTTTTACCTCTGCTGGGCAAAGATCACTGGATGGTGACTCTGGATCTCAAGGAGGCTTACCTTCATGTTCCTATCAGGCTAAGTTGCAGGAAGTATCTGCGTTTTCGAGCTGGGACTTCTCATTATCAGTTCTCTGCATTGCCCTTTGGCTTATCTACTGCCCAGAGTGTTCACGAAGGTTCTGGCTCCAGTGATAGCTTTCTTCAGGCTAAAAGGAATACAAATCTATCCTTATTTGGACGATTGCCTGATTCTGGCCCAAGGAAAGGACGAACTTCTTCATCATCTGCAATATGTGATAGCAGTGCTAAGATGCCTGGGGTATTCTGTGAACGAAATAAAGTCCAGTCTAGTACCCTCTCAGGATATGTGCTTTCTGGGTGTGAGACTGAATACAGCATCCCAGATGGCCTTTTTGACCCCGGACAAACAAAAGAATCTTTCCCTTTACTTCCATCAATTGTCTCATCAGTCCAGGCTGACTGCAAAGACAGTCCTTCAAGCCTTGGGGTTCATGGCATCTTGTATTCTGGTGCTTCCCAATGCCAAACTGCATATGAGGAAGCTACAATGGTATCTCAAATATGTATGGACACAGCACTGCCAAGATTTGGACACTGTCATTCAGATAATACCTTGCATTCAAAAGGAATTTTTGTGGTGGGCTCAGGAATGTCACCTAAACAAGGGACTCTCTGTGACCCGGCCAGAGGCGAGTCAGATTCTAACGACAGATGCCTCAGACAAAGCTTGGGGAGCTCATCTAAATGGAAAGTGGATACAAGACACGTGGCCTGCCAGACTACAACATCTACATATCAACTTGAAGGAGATGTTAGCAGTCCAATTTGCATTAATAGCTTTCAAGGATTTACTTCTTCCAGGGCAGGTGTTGGTTCTAACAGACAACACAACTGTCATGTGGTACATCAACAAGCAAGGGGAACGATTCTTATCCTCTATGCAGACAAGCAATGATTTTGTGGGAGACTGCTCTCAGTTTACAGCTAAATCTTCAGGCAAGGTTTCTGCCGGGAGCACAGAACTCCTTAGCAGATGTGTTGAGCAGACGAATTATGGATCCCCACGAGTGGAAATTGGATCCTCATGTGTTTCAGAAATTGACAGTGTCATGGGGAACTCCAGACATAGATCTGTTCGCTTCTCCACTAAACTACCAGCTGCCAAAGTTTTGCACAAAAAGGTTTCATCCCACAGCTTGGAAAGTGGATGCTCTTTCTTTCAATTGGAGCAATCTTCATGTGTATGCCTTTCCACCTCTGCCTCTCCTCCCAAAGGTACTTCTAAAGGCCAGACAGGACAAACCAAAGATGATTTTAATAGCTCCAGATTGGCCTCGACAGCACTGGTACCCATTACTGAGAAGTCTGGTACGGGAGCCTCCATGGCCTTTGCCTTTGATTCCACATCTGTTGTCTCAGGAGAACAGTCATTTACTCAATGTCAAACTTCACTCTCTTCACCTAACAGCCTGGCATATTCTGTTTTGAATCCTGGAGGGTCTCAGCTTCCACAGCAAGTTTTGAATGTTATTTTGGAGGCCAGAAGGCCTAGTACAAGGAAAGTGTACGCAGACAAATGGAAGAGATTTTTGTTTTGGAGTGCAGCAAAGGAATTTGATGTTTCTAAGCCTAATTTAAGTGTGGCTCTTCAATATCTGGCTGAGTTACTGGACAAAGGTTTGTCCTTCTCTTCTATTAAGGTTCATGCTGCAGCAATTTCTGCTCACTATGACTTTGATCCACCATTGTTTTCTCATCCTTTGTTTAAGCAATTCCTTAGAGGGGCAAAGAATATAAGACCCCCACGTAGAGCTCCTACTCCTGCTTGGGATCTCAATTTTGTGTTGGAGAAACTCACTCTACAACCTTTTGAGCCTGCAGCTTCTGCTGAGTTGAAATATTTATCATGGAAGACTGCTTTTTTGTTGGCCATTACCTCTGCAAGAAGGGTTTCTGAATTACAGGCCCTTATGGCGGTTGAGCCTTTCTTAATTTTCCATAAGGATAGGGTATCTTTACGTACTAATTCTTCCTTTATGCCTAAAGTGGTTTCTAGTGTGGCTTTAAACCAAACTATTCATTTGCCTACTTTTTATGCAAACCCCCAAAATAAAGGGGAGAAGATTTTGCACTCTTTGGATATACACAGGCAGTTGCGATATTATTTGAGCAGAACTAAAGGGTTCAGGCAGTCTCAGCAGTTATTTGTTTCATTTGCTTTGGGTTCTCAGGGCAAGCCTGTGTCAAAACAAACTATTTCTAAGTGGATTGGGTTTTGTATTGCTTTCTGTTATTCCCATCATGGTAAGGAGATTCCAGCTGGGATTAGGCCTCATTCCACTAGGGCTACTGCCACTTCTACAGCTTTTTAAAGGGGGGTGGCAACTAAAGATATTTTGGAGGCAGCTACTTGGAGTTCAGTGCATACTTTCTCTAAGCATTACCACCTTCCTCTTTACTCTAAATCTAGGGCTGGTTTTGCCACTGCAATCTTACAGGGCATTTTGGCAGCACCTAATGCTTTATAGTTTTGCCATCCTCCCTTACCTCTGCTTTGGGATTCTACCCAAGTGTAAGGACTGCAGCAATGTGAGATGAAGAACATAGTACAGTTTTGTACCTACCATAAATGTAGATGTTCAAGATCTACATTGCTGCAGTCCAATTTACCTCCTCCTTCCCTCTGTAGTTAGAGGCGGTGGTGTGGTTTGGGTTGTAAATATTGTGGATATTGTATATATTGTACATATGATTAGTGCAAGGGTGGTTGGTTGTTTTTTGCTGTCTTTTGGTTTTGGCCTTTCTTTTTAGGGTCTTCTGACATCTGGGGCAAGAAAAGACTGAGGATATGACGTCGGTCATGCGCATTTGTACCCTGACGTTCTGATGTCAGTCTTAAGCGCCTTGACCGACGTCAGCCTAATACTTTGATATTCGGGCCGACCGAGGACAGCGGACTACCCAAGTGTAAGGACTGCAGCAATGTAGATCTTCGAACATCTACATTTATGGTAGGTACAAAACTGTACTTTTTTAAATTGTCCATAACAGTTTTAAAATGTGTATTTGTCATAATGAATCAAGGAAAGCACTTTTCTATTATATTTATAATAGCAGTTTCCATCAAATGATAATATTTAACATTATATCTATTAATGTCAATGGGTTAAACAACCCCATGAAAAGGAGTAGTGTCAACAAATATTTAATGCTACATAAAGCAACTTTTGCATTCATTCAGGAAGATCTAAACAAATTAACCTTTAAGGATTATAAGATTTTTGATAAGTTCAAACCACAACCACAAAATAATCGGTGTCCTAATTTTTCACAGAAAATCAATGAGAATTCCAGAAGTAGTTGACTTATACTCAAGCAGTGATGGTATGCTTGCTTTAGTCACACTAAAACTACTGGATACCGGGTATTGGGACTTAAACTGTGAAGAAACATTTAGACACCATAACATTAAAGTCTAAAGGTGAATTACTATTATCAGGTGATTTTAATTGTAGCTTGTCCTCCATTGATACCCTTTTAAGATGTCCCCTGTTGCCAAGCACTTGAACAATTATATAAAAGACAGAAACCTAATTGACATAGATGGTGTAAAAATATTATCCTCCCTGAAATATTCTCAGTACTCTTGCAGATTTGGCACGCAGACCAACATAGACAAAGTCTTTGTAACCAGTTCTTTACTGGCCAAAATTGATAATGTAGTGCTGACATCATGCCGTATGTCTGACCACAGTGCAATCACCTTCAATATAACACTTAATATTGACCCCTTAAACTTCTGCCAAAGACTATCTGCTTGTCTAGTAACAGTACAAGGATTTAAAGAATGGTCTCTAGATGAAATAAAGTTTTACCTAGACATCAGTAATAATGGAGAGGTTTCAGATATCATCCTATGGTACACTTTAAAGGTAGTCTTACATGGTACAGTCAAAAACTGGTTTATAAATAAAAGGAAAGAGTAGGATAAAAAACTTTAGACATACAAAAAGAAATTGATGAACTAAAACTTGCAACAAATGACAAATCTGCATCAGCTGACATATGTAAACTGAACAAGGAATATCAGGATATCATGTGGGATAAGATATCAATAAATCTGGAAAAAATCAGATTGCAATCCTACTCAATTAATCCCAAGAGTCATGCACAGGATTGCAATTAGATGTAAACATTTAAATGAAAAAAGGCATATAAAAGAAATAATATACACTAGAAATAATCGGACTATTAATGTTACAGATCTAAAAAATATCTTAATTTTTAAAAAAAATTACAAGAATATTAATAATAATAACTCATCTACAAGTGATAAAAGTATAGACAACTGTCATGCTGATAATATTCAAAAGAAGCTATACAAACACAATATTAATAATATAGATAAACCCTTTTGCTTTAAAGAATTAAAGGAACAAATAAAAAAAATCTTAAAACAAAAAAGGCACTGGGGCTGGATGGTCTGATTCCGGAAAGTTACAAACTCTTACCTGATAACATCTTGAAAATCGTACTCAGTGCATTCCAAGAAGTAAGAAGTTAAAACTACAGCAGACATTCCTCCCTCATGGAAATATTCTATCATCTCTCCCATCTTAAAACCAAATAAAGAGCCCAGTCTTTGCACATCATACAGGCCAATTTCTTTGCTTAACATTGATTACAAGATATTCATGTCTGTCTTAGCGGACAGATTAAATAATATTCTTTCAATATTAATTCATGAAGACCAAACCGGGTTTATCAAAAACAGAAAGATACAAGACAATGTAATTAGATTACAGTCCTTAATAGGCTTATCAAACAAGAAAAAAAAGAGCTTTCTGTTTTAAGCCTTGATATAGATAAAGCTTTCAACTCCCTAAGTTGGCCATATCCGTTTAAAGCTCTGCAGAAATACAATTTCTCCCCAAACTTTACAGGATTAATTAAAAACTATGTGAAAAGTCCATAGCTTATTAAAGATTGGACCTTATCTATCTAGCCCATTCAAAATATTAAGAGGTACTAAACAGGGGTGCCTCCTCTCCCCATTACTCTTTGCCCTGGCTATTATGCCTTTTGCATATTATTTTTATTAATAAAGACAGTGTTAAAGGATGTAATGTGTCAGACAAATTATCCCCCAAGATACAACTGTTTGCTGATGACCTCCTAATAACTTCTAATGATGATGCAAATTCATTAGATCACTTGTTACATAATCTAGACTTCTTTGCAAACATCTCTGGCCTAAAATTCAACCACAGCAAAACTCAGGCACTTCTAGTGAATAAAAATGTTACTATGAAACTTAGATAAAAAAGAGACATAAACTGGGGGGGGGCACGGATACTAAATATCTAGTATCATTATTGAATCTATTTATAAAAAAATCACTCACATCTAATTACCAACAACTTATAAACCTCAATTACAAATCTAAGTGACAGTTGGAACAGACTCTTCTTCACATTTGAAGGCAGACTAACTTTAATCAAATTGATGCTGTTACCTAAAATCTTATTCATTGGCCAATCTCTAATAATTCCCTCACCTGTCAAAATTAAACAGAAAATTAATAACTTATTACTCAACTTCCTTTGGTATCCCAAAAAAAAAAACAAGACTTTCTCTTCTCTGGCACACCACAAACTAGGATGAAGGAGGGTATAGGGTTTCCAAATACTGATTTTTATTTAAACTCCACATTTATTAACATAGTGTTGCTTTGGAATAATACTTCTTATACATCATATTGGAAATCAGTAAATGAAACCTTATTTCTTAATAGTACTAGGACATTGCTTGAACCATATACTCAAATACATACAAACATATTTATATGGATTTTAAAAATATACATGCAAAGTGAAAGGTCAAAACTTGTTCTTACACATCTTACAAAATCTCATATTGGAAATCAGTAAATTAAACCTTACTTAATAGTACTAGGACATTGCTTAAACCATATACTCAAATACATACAAACATATTATATGGATTTTAAAAATATACATGCAAAGTGAAAGGTCAAAACTTGTTCTTACACCTCTTACAAAACCAAATATTGCTGTTCTTTAAAAAAAACTTTTGTTTTCTAATCAATTAATCAAAACTTTATTAATAATTATGTTTCCTATTACCTACACAAATTAATGTTTGATGTCTTTTGATACTCATAAAATGTCAGAATTTAAGAAGGGTGACCTGTTATATTGGAATCAGTTTCTGTCAGATAATAAAATAAGTTCTGCAGACTATTTGATCAGCAGGTATAGTTTGCAAAATTGCAATTGGCTGGACATCCAAACTTGTAAGGATTTTATACATACTAAGATCATACCCTCATTAGAGGCATCCAACAAGAGTAACTTAAAAATCTTGGATTTTATCTCAACAAGTATTAATAGCTCACCCAAGAACACTTCATACATATCTGTTCATCATCCTCTTTCGGCTGTTCCCGATGTTCATCATGCATACAACTGCAGTCATAACAGATGGGTTCTCCTGCCGTCAGGCGGGTCCTCGGTCGGCCGAATTCCAAAGTCTAGGTCCGGCGTCGGTTGTCGTCGCTTCTTCCCTGACGTCAGTGCGACAGGGGTATAAAGGAACCAGCCGACGCCATTTTCTTCAGTCTTTCTTGCCGCGCGGTGCCCGAAGCAGAAGCAGTTCGCAAGTGCCAGTCGGCCAGCTCCTGAAATTACGAAAATTTTGAAACCGAAGTCTTCTTGAAAGCTAAGTACCCCGTTTGGGAAACTTTTCTTGCCTCAGACCGATGTCAGACAAAGTTAATAATTGTATTTCATGTGGGAAGCAAATACCGCATAAGGATTTCCATTCCCTCTGTATACCTTGTTTAGACCCAGACCACGACATCTCGGTCTGTCGCTTTTGTGCTACATTCAACAAACGCACCATTAAGCGTCGGGCGGAGTTCGCCCAGCATTATTTTGGAAAAACATTTAATTATATTATGTCGTTGGATACCCCGACTCCAGTTTTGTCTAAACGCAAAGATAAGGACCGACACACGAGGTCCGCGGCCTCTACCGACACCACGCCAAAGCCGACTACACGTGGTCCGGTTCTCAGCGAGGCGCCTACGCAGCCCCTGACTACCGACGACACTTCATTGGCGGTGTCTCCTGTGCCCGAGGTCGCAGGCTCCTCGGCCCACACCCCGACTACAGATACCGAAGCCACTCTTGGCGTTGAACCTCAAAATGTGGACAGGTCTACCTCCACTCAAGGTGTCTTCAGACCTTCTTATTCTTTTTCCACATCAAGGCTTTCACTAAGTCTAAAGCAGCCATGCATTCTAAGAGACAAGCTACACAGGGCCCATCTCCAGGCCCCATGCCTAAAAAACAGATGCTTAAAATGGCTGAGGATTTAATTACTCTTATCAGGGGTTCTCAACCCCCACCAGACAAAAGGCCCAGAGTGGAGGAAGAATCCCCCTCCTCTGATCAGGGCTCCATTATTTCAGAGCACTCTGATGATCAGGAACATTCTTACTCCCCTTTTGAAGACTCTGATGCAGAGGAGTCCATTCCTTCTGTATCCCCCCCAGAGGATTACTCATTTTGGGAAACTTTGCATACCTTAAGGGAACACTTCCACTGGGAAGGCCAAGATTATTCAGATTCCAAGAAAAGGCTTAGGGAATTTCTCTTGCTACCTCAGCACACGCCTCTGGCTATACCTCCTGTCTTGGACATCCTAGATGATGTTTACTCGGAGGCCTGCCTTAACCCGGATTCTCTGCCTCCAGCCCCAGTCAAGCCTGACAGGTACTACAGGGTTCCTGACTCTCACCAATTTCTATACAAAAGCCATGCTGCTGACCCAGAAACCATCTCACAGGGCCCCAAGGGAATTAAGGCCTCCACTGCTAAAAATCCATTACCTTCCGAGAGATTCCAGATCCTTAGAAAGGTGGGGAAAAAGGTATATACCTCGGCTACCTTAACCATGAGGGCCTTAAACTGTCAGTTCCATATGCTAAAATACCAACAGTTTTTTTATCACAATTGAAAAGTAAAATGTCACAACCTGAACAACCAGACTTGAAGGAGTTGCAGGATTTGATGCATAGTGCAGAACAAGTGGGTAAGCATACCTTACAATGTGGTTTTGATGCTCTAGAGGCCTCATGTAGAGCTGCTGTTACAGGATCGGTCATACGTAGACATGCCTGGCTCAAGGAACAAACCTTGCCTGATCATGTCAAAGCTAAATTACTAGATGCCCCTCTACAAAAGGATGTATTATTTGGTGCTAATGCTGAGGAGGTATTAAGGAAAATGGAGGAAAAGGCTAAGTCAATGCAAACTGTGAAAGATTTTCTACAGGTACAACCCCCACGTTTCAGTAGAAATTGGCCTTCCAAAAATTGGTGCTTTCCAGCCATGGACAGACCCCAAAGAGGTAGATACAGGCGCCCGAGGGGCAGAGGACAATCCCAAGGATTGTTTAGAGGCAGACAGTGGCAAGCTCCTACACAAAGAGGTGGTGAGGATAATTCGCAATCATTCAGAAAGCAAGCCCAATGACTTTCCCCTTTGCATGCCAAGCAAGACTCAAATGGCAGCCCCCTTAGGAGGAAAACTGGCATTATTTTCAAAAAATTGGCATATTGTCACAAAAGATAAATGGATCCTGGACATTATAAACAGAGGCTACAGATTCCATTTTCACACCCTTCCAAAAATGAGAGGCATGCCAAACCTGCCACACAATCAAAGGGCAGAGGCACAAAGGCAAATTACAGATCTCATAGACATGAAAGCTATTCAAGAGGTACCTACGCACGAACAAGGTCAAGGTTTTTATTCCAGACTATTCCTGGTACCAAGGAAGGGAAAAGATTGGAGACCTATTTTGGACCTATCCATCCTAAACACATTTCTACTGCACAAAATTCAAGATGCTCACTCTACAGCAGCTTCTTCCCATGCTGGGCAAGGAGTCTTGGCTGGTAACATTGGACCTCAAGGAGGCATACCTGCATGTCCCAATCAGACAAAATTGCAGAAGATACCTCAGATTTCTTGCAGGTTCAACCCATTATCAATTCTCTGCATTGCCCTTTGGCTTATCTACTGCCCAGAGTATTCACGAAATGCCTGGCATCAGTAATTGCCTACTGCAGACTTCAAGGGATACAAATATACCCCTATTTGGACGACTGCCTGATCCAAGCGGACAGCAAGCACATTCTTCTGAAACATCTGGCTTATGTAATAATGTTGTTGAACTCTCTGGGATACACAGTCAACAAAAAGAAATCAAGGCTAATACCCTCTCGGAAGATAATTTTCCTGGGTGCCAACTTGGACACAAACACCCAGATGGCCTACCTCACGCCAGAGAAGCAGGGGCAACTAACACAATACTTCAGAGCACTAGCAAATTGCACCAGGCTGACTGCAAGGAAAATCCTGCAGGCTCTGGGATTCATGGCATCTTGCATCTTACTAATCCCATGTGCAAATCTGCATATGAGAAAACTTCAATGGTACCTGAAAAACCTATGGTCTCAACACAGCCACAGTTTGGAAACAATAATACCACTAATTCCATGTCTACAAAAGGAATTTCTGTGGTGGGCTCAAGGATGCCAAACAAACACAGGTCTTCCATTCAGCAAGCCTCAAGCAAATCAAGTCATCACAACAGACGCCTCGGACTACGCCTGGGGGGGGCGCACATGACAGATCGGTGCATTCAGGGCAAATGGTCCCAAAAAGAAAAGCACCTTCACATCAATCAAAAGGAAATGCTAGCAGTAATAAATGCTATTATAGCTTTCAAAGACCTTCTACAACCAGGTCAACTATTGATAAGAACGGACAAAACCACAGTTATGTGGTACATAAACAAACAGGGAGGAACACATTCATACCCCCTATGCAGACTGGCCATGTCACTTTGGAACATGGCCATGGACTTACAAATCGAATTACAAGCACAGTACTTGCCAGGCAAGGAAAACACGCTGGCAGACAACCTAAGCAGAAATATGACAGATCCACACGAATGGAAGTTACATCCAAAAGTTTTTACAGAAATAATCCAAGCATGGGGAAGGCCAGACATAGATCTCTTTGCCTCCCACAAAAATCACCAATTGACAAAATTCTGCTCAAGGATTTTTCATCCAAAGGCCTGGAGAGTGGACCCTCTCTCTTTCAGTTGGACATCAATGACAGTTTATGCCTTCCCACCTCTTCCTCTGCTGCCCAAAGTTCTATTGAAAACCAGAGCAGACAGACCAAAGATGATTCTCATTGCTCCAGACTGGCCAAGACAACACTGGTACCCACTCCTGAGGAGCCTGACGCATTCCCCACCATGGACCCTGCCTCTAATGCCTCTTCTCCTGACTCAGCACAGCTTCAAAACTCTTCACAGCCAGCTAAAAACACTCAATCTAGCCGCATGGAAGATTCCTTAGCATCACAACAGACCCTACTCTCCAAGAAGGTGCAGGATGTCATTTTGGAGGCCAGAAGGCCGTCAACTAGTAAAGCTTACTCCGCAAAATGGAAACGGTTTTGTGTCTGGAATGAGAAAAAGGGCCAGGATCCTGGAAAACTGAATTTACATCAAATACTACAGTATCTAGCTGAGCTGCTAAGCAGTGGACTTTCATTCTCCTCCATCAAAATCCATGCCTCAGCCATTTCTGCAGAATACAACACTGATCCACCCTTATTCTCTCATCCTCTCTTAAGACAGTTCCTCAGAGGGGCTAAGAATCTAAGACCCCCAAGGAAACAACCAATACCTGCTTGGGATCTCAATTTCATTCTGGAAAACTGACCTTGCCTCCCTTTGAGCCAGCTGCCTCATCAGATTTGCAATATTTGTCCTGGAAAACAGCTTTCCTTCTGGCTATTACCTCAGCTCGTAGAGTTTCAGAACTACAAGCTCTCATGGCTGTGCAGCCTTTTATCATCTTCCATCAGGACAGAGTTTCCTTACGAACCAACCCGTCCTTTATGCCTAAAGTGGTATCCAGGGTAGCTTTGAATCAGGCCATACACTTACCTACCTTTTATCCTAATCCTCAAAACAAAGGGGAGAGATTACTACATTCCTTGGACATCCACAGACAGCTGCGTTATTATTTGGACAGAACAAAGCCTTTCAGAAAATCAGAACAGCTCTTTGTGTCCTATGCTGTAGGAGCTCAAAGAAAGCCAATTTCCAAACAGACAATCTCAAAATGGATAGCCCACTGCATGCTTTTGCTATTCTTTTCATGGCAAAACTGTACCTACAGGCATCAGATCTCACTCCACAAGGGCCACAGCTACCTCTGCAGCTTTCCTCAGAGGAGTTCCTACCAAAGATATTTTGGAAGCAGCCACTTGGAGTTCTGTGCATACCTTCTCCAAGCACTACCACCTACCATTATACTCCAAAACTAGAGCAGGCTTTGCCACTGCAGTCTTGCAGGGCATCCTGGCTCCTCCTAGTTCCACCTAGTGCCTACCACCCCTTTCTTAGCTTTGGGATTCTACCCATCTGTTATGACTGCAGCTGTATGCACGATGAACATAGTACAGTTTTGTACCTACCATAAATGTAGATGTTCAAGTGCTAATACAGCTGCAGTCCAGGTTTCCCTCCCTCCTTCCCCTCTTGGGACAGGCCTATTGGCTAACACCTCCTCATACAACCTGATTGGGGTATTCATTTATGGTGTATTTGCTTGCAACTACTGTATTTTGATTGTATTGCATTGCTTTATTACACAAATTTATGTATTGCCTTCCTTCTGGGGGCACCTGACATCTGGGGCAAGAAAAACTGAAGAAAATGGCGTCGGCTGGTTCCTTTTTACCCCTGTCGCACTGACGTCAGGGAAGAAGCGACGACAACCAATGCCGGACCTAGACTTTGGAATTCGGCTGACCGAGGACCCGCCTGACGGCAGGAGAACCCATCTGTTATGACTGCAGCTGTATTAGCACTCGAACATCTACATATATGGTAGGTACAAAACTGTACTTTAGGGGTCGCCACAGCAGATTTCTTCCTGTCCTCTGCATCTTGCTCGGTCACACCAACCACCTGCATGTCCTGTCTCACCACATCCATAAACCTTATCTTAGGCCTTCCTCTTTTCCTGTTACCTGGTAGCTTCATCCTTAGCATCTTTTTCCCAATATACTCAGCATCCCTCCTCAGCACATGTCCAAACCAACATAATCGTGCCTCTCTGGCTTTGTCTCCAAACCTTCCAACCTGGGCTGACCCTGTAATATACTTATTCCTAATCCTGTCCACCCTTGTCACATCCAGTGCAAATCTTAACATCTTTAATTCTGCCACATCCAGCTCAAACTCCTGCCTTTTTGTCAATGCCACTGTCTCCAACCCATATAACATAGCTGGTCTCACTACCCTCTTGTAGACCTTCCCTATCACTTTTACAGGTACTCGTCTGTCAAAAATCACTCCTGACACTCTTCTCCACCCACTCCATCCTGCCTGTACTCTCTTCTTCACCTCTCTTCCACACTCACCGTTACTCTGAACTATTGACCCCAAGTATTTAAACTCATCCACCTTCGCCACCTCTACTCCTTGCATCCTCACCATTCCTCTATTCTCCCTCTCGTTCACACACATATATTCTGTCTTAGTCCTGCTGACCTTCATTCCTCTTCTCTCTAGAGCATATCTCCATCTCTCCAGGGTCTCCTCCACCTGTTCCCTACTCTCAATACAGATCACAATGTCATCTGCAAACATCATAGTCCATAGGGACTCCTGTCTGATCTCGTCTGTCAACCTGTCCATCACCATTGCAAATAAGAAAGGGCTCAGAGCTGATACTTGATGTAACCCCACCTCCTCCTTAAACACATCTGTCACTCCCACCGCAGACCTCACCGCTGTCACACTACCCTCGTACATATCCTATACCACTCTTACATACTTTTCTGACACTCCTGACTTCCTTATACAATACCACAACTCCTCTCTGGGCACCCTGTCATATGCTTTCTCTAAGTCTGCAAAAACACAATGCAACTCCTTCCGAAATTCTCTGTACTTCTCCATCAACACTCTCAGAGCAAAGATCACATCTGTAGTGCTCTTTCCTGGCATGAAACCATACTGCTGATCACTAATCATCACGTCCCTTCTTAACCTTGCTTCCACTACTCTTTCCCATAACTTCATGCTGTGACTGATCAGTTTTATCCCTCTGTAGTTACTACAGCTCTGCACATCACCCTTATTCTTAAAAATCGGTACCAAAACACTTTTTCTCCATTCCTCAGGCATCCTCTCACTTTCCAAGATTTCATTAAACAATCTGGTTAAAAACTCCACTGCCATTTCACCTAAACACCTCCGTGCTTCCACAAGTATGTCATCTGGGCCAACAGCCTTTCCATTCTTCATTCTCTTCATAGCTATCCTTACTTCCTCCTTGCTAATCCATTGTACTTCATGATTTACTATCCCTACATCATCCAACCTTCTCTCCCTCTCATTCTCTTCATTCATCAACCCCTCAAAGTACTCTTTCCATCTCCTCAACACACTCTCCTCGCTTGTGAGTATGTTTCCCTCAATATCCTTTATCACCTTTACCTGCTGCACATCTTTCCTAGCTCGGTCCCTCTGTCTAGCCAATTGGTACAGGTCCTTTTCTCCCTCCTTAGTGTCCAACCTTTCATACAACTCTTCATATGCCTTATCCTTAGCCTTCGCCACCTCTCTCTTTGCCATACACCTCATCTCCTTATACTCCTGTCTACTTTCTTCATCTCTCTGACAATCCCACTTCTTCTTTGCCAAACTCTTTCTCTGTATACTCTCCTGTACTTCCTCATTCCACCACCATGTCTCCTTGTCGTCCTTCCTCTGTCCAGATGTTATACCAAGCACCTTTCTAGCCGTCTCCCTTACTAGCTCTGCTGTAGTTACTCAGCTGTTTGGTAACTCTTCACTGCCATCCAGTGCCTGCCTTAACTCATCCTTGAACTCCACCTCACAATTACCCTTTTTCAATTTCCACCACTTGATCCTAGGTGCTGCCCTCACACTCCTCCTCTTCTTGATAACCAACGTCATCCTACAAACCACTATCCTATGCTGCCTAACGACACTTTCTCCAGTCACCACTTTACAGTCTCCAATCTCCTTCAAACTGGCCCTCCTACATAAGATATAATCCACCTGTGTGCATCTTCCTCCACTCTTGTATGTCACCCTATGCTCCTCCCTCTTGTTAAAATACATGTTCACCACAGCCATGTCCATCCTTTTCGCAAAATCCACTACCATCTGACCTTCTGCATTCCTTTGTTTAACACCATACCTACCCATCACTTCCTCATCCCCTCTGTTCCCTTCACCAACATGCCCATTGAAATCTGCTCCAATCACCACTCTCTCACCCTTGGGTACAGTCATCACCACTTCATCCAATTCACTCCAAAATTTTTCTTTCTCATCCATTGCACACCCAACTTGTGGAGCATACGCACTAACAACATTCATCATTACCCCATCAATTTCCAGCTTCATAAACATCACTCTGTCCGACACTCATTTCACCTCCAAAACACTCTCAACATACTGTTCCTTCAGAATAACTCCTACGCCATTTCTCCTCCCATCCACCATGATAAAACAATTTGAACCCACCTCCGATACATCTAGCCTTACTCCCCTTCCATCTGGTCTCTTGCACACACAATATACCAACCTTCCTTCTGTCCATCATATCAGCTAGCTCTCTCCCTATACCAGTCATACTGCCAACATTCAAAGTTCCGACCCTCACTACCACAGTCCTAGCGTTTCTCCTCTTCTCCTGCCTTCGGCCATGTCTTCCACCTCTTCTCCTCCTTCGGCCAACAGTAGCCCAATTTCCGCCAGCACCCTGTAGGCTAACAGTACTGGTGGTGGTCGTTGTTAACCTGGGCTTCGACCGATCCGGAATAAAAAATTTTCTTGGTGACTGCATGAAATGTTTTGGCGAAGTTTTACGCTGGATGCCCTTCCTGACGCAACCCTCCCCATTTATCCGGGCTTGGGACTGGCACAAAGAAATGCACTGGCTTGTGCATCTCCAGTGGATGGGTTACTTCATACATATCTGTTATTTATAAAATTATCAGATATGATTTTAGTAAAACAATTGTTTCTATCTGGAATTATTCAAGTGAAGTAAATAAACAAGTATTCTCAAAAAAAGATAAAAAAACTTTATTTACAGTCAGTGAAGGAATCCACATCTTCCCTGTTCTGGCTTGTATACACATGGAAATTATTACATAGATTTTTTTTCACCCTACATAGACTAGGAATAATGTACAAGAAAGATGAAATGAAATGCTGGAGATGTGGGCACCCTGATGCTGACTGGATACATATGGCTGTTAATTGCAAAATAATTTCCCCATTTTGGTTAGACTTTAAATATCTTTGTAAAGCTCTATGGAATGATAACTGCATAATTACGGACTCCCTTATCCTTTTTAGTGTTCTTGTTCCTGAAGTCATTCCTAAAAACAAACATTTTTACTATGGTCTAACCTCTCTATAGCAAGAAAAAACATTACTAAAAATTGGAAATCCAAATCTTCTCCAGTCTTTAAAGTTGAGTTTATTCATCTTGTGAAATATATTTGTAAGAATGAGATTGCTACTATAAAAGCAAGGATGAACAGCACAACTCATCATTTAATTGCTTGGACAAAATTGTCTAATTTGTTAGAGAAATATTAAGTGTTCTCCTATGTATATATATTTTTAATTGTTATAGACATTGTATATAGTTTATTTGTTTTTTCTCCCCTATCGATACCAAAATATGCAGAAGTAATCTGAGTAAACTGTCATCCTCCTACAACAATATTGCCAGATTTGCATCTGGGTCCTCCTATAGAACTCATCACTGTATCAACCTGAATCATCTTGGATGGTTAGAGTTGCCAAATCTAATACTTTTCAGTCAAGTAATAGTAGCCCATAAGATCCTGTATCTATCTCAGAATACACCCATACTTACATCCCTAGCTATCCTCTATAACAATCTCAAAACCTTACACTCATCTAATAAACTACTTGTACAAATATCTAAATCCAACAACTCAGCTGGTGACACCCTGTTCTCTAATACAGTAGGTAAAGCCTGGAACAGCCTCCCAAGTCAGCTAACCTCAATACCCTCGGTTAACCTATTTAAAAGCAAGCTCAAACCCTACCTCAAATCACACTGGCTATGCCCCTGTGATAACCCAGACTAAACACCATATCCTTATTTAGACTCCCTTGATTCCTAGCCTCTTATGAACATGATCTTGTGTTTACTCGCTGATAATAGTGTGCTTGACCATTCTGAGGATTTTTCTCATGTAAATATGTATATACTATTGAATGACCAACCGTTTTCATATAAGACCACAACTCCTGTGAGAATGAATACTATAATTGTATCCTTGTATTTTGCTTTTGTAGACTCTATCCATTTAACACTAGTGTTTATTCTTTTTGGTTTTTGTGTGACCTTCGTGTCTATAATATCTCTTAGATATAATTTCCATTATTAACTCAAACTACTGTTGTATCTAGGTTATTTTTACATAAGTTTTTTTTCCCCACTGGAATACAGAATATAAAATCCTAGGTATGTAATATGTTATAAAGTTTTGTAATGTACCAATTTCTGCTGTAAATATCATGTCTTGTCCTATTTGGTTGTTATTTGTGGAGCTTTTCTCCCCGGGCCTCCACTGAAAATGGACATATATCCAACTGGACTAGCCCGGTCAACAAATGTAAAATAAAATAAAATAAATAAATTGTTACTATACTGTTAAGTTATTGTGTTGTAAAATGAATAAAAGCATTTTGGGAAAAAAAAGAAAAAAAAAAGGAATATAGTGAAGCATAGTTTAGATGTTTTCTTAATTGATTTGAGACTGTCCTTAAATTTTGTTTTAAATATTTCCTTTGATTTTGAACTCTGTTTTTACTGTGATTATATACTGAGTATTTTCTTGTTTTTTTATTATTATTAAATGTATTTAAACCTTTCATTGTGACCAATCTTTCAAAAGATATTTAAGTTCTGAGAGTACTTGCATATTTATTTGGTGACACTGTGGACCACTCCTAATATCCTTGCCCTTAGTCAAACTACCATTTGCATTAACAGTAATATTACTCAGTAAGATTGGACACCCTTTATTAGGGGCCTTAAAGTAGCTGATAAGGAGTGGCTGGTGGCAGTGAAAACTACCTAGTCTGGGCAGAAGGGAGCATAGCTAGTAAACCTGTACCAGTCGTTCCCAGGTGTGTGTGTGTGTGTGTGTGTGTGTGTGTGTGTGTGTGTAATCAAACCTCAAAGAGTGTGTGTCAGCTACTTGGGCAGGGACACTGGTTGGACAGAGAGGGTGCTGAAAGTATTGCCTTGACCACTCAGCTCATATCTCAACTCTATAGCTGTGCCAGTAGGGAGTCTGACTGGGGGTCTGGAGAAAGAGGGAGAGACAAGCCCCAGACTAACTGTGGTCTGTGTGTGCTCTTAAGTGAAATTGCACTTGATGTAGAGTGCTGTATCTGGAAATACTGTGTGTGTAACTTGTCATCCTCCCAATGTACGTCCCCCACTGGTGCCAGTGGTGAGGATTGAGGCTCCTTGATTACTGGTCCAGTGGTGGGGCATCACAGACTCTAGTTGTGCAGTGGTCCATTCTATGTAGGTATACAGTGGTTCATTCTATATCAGCTCCTATCTTTTCAAGTAAAACTCACCCTGATTTGCAGGCAACACATTCACTGGTGGATACAATCGGGCTACCTTTTTCTGTGCAGACCCTTAGTTCTACTGAACCTAGTAGCCATAGTTACCAAGGATGCATCTGAACTGGGACAGGGTGGTCATTTCTTAGGAAGAACTGTCCAAGTTGCATATCAGTGTCCTAGAGATGAGAGCAGTCCTGATAGCGTTGCAGAATTTTCAAGATGCTCTTCCCTTGAGTACTGTTGCAACTCTGGCCAACAACATATCTGTAGTCTGGTACATCAACAAGCAAGGAGGAAGTTGATCTTATCCCCTTTGCAGAGAGGCCATGAGGGTTTGGGAATGGGCAGTCTCATCAGACCGCTTTCTAAATGCGATGCACATTCTGAGGAAGACCAGCGTGCTTGCGGAGAAACTAAGCAGATCCATTCTGATAGCTCATGAGTGGTTTCACAATCATTTGATAGCGGAGATGATCTTACGGCATTGAAGCCAACCTTGTTGCGACCTATTTGCCACTCCTGTCAACAACAAGTGCAGGAAGAACTTCGCTCTTATCTCCCCTCAGGAGGAGTCACCAAGAGAAGCTCTGACACATGCTTGGCCTCGGGACTCCTTTATGCTTACACTCCTATTCCCTTAATTCTCAAATTTCTACAGAAAGCAAGGTGACTGAAGAGCTCAGTAATTCTCCTTGCCCCCTTCTGGCATAGGCAAGTATGGTTCCCCTTTCTGTGGTCTCACGTTCATTATCCTCCGTGAATACTAGAGCCTACTCAGGATCTTCTCTCTCACCCTTCAGGGATTCAACACCCCAACATTCAGACCCTCAACCTAACCGCATGGTTCCTCCACTTCCTGTAATAGTTAGTCCAGGCTTTCTTCCCCTGTATTTGACATTATTTTAACTTCTCAAAAATATTCTACCAGAAAAGTTTACAAGAGCAAATGGAAGAAGTTCTCCATTTGGGTGCCAGATAAGGAAATTGACACTTTTTCTGCACCAGTTTCTGTTATTCTTCACTTTTTACAACTCTTTTTAAAGAATGAGCTAGTTTTCTCTACACTTAAGCTTCAGTTGGCAGCAATTGCTAATTTCCACACATGGAACAAATCTTTTTCCTTGTCTTCTAGTAGACTGTTTAATACTTTTATGAAAGGCATTTTTCTTCTGAGGCCTCCGATCAATCATACATTGCCATCTTGGGATCTAACAGCTGTATTTTAGTTTGACATAAAAAGCTTTTGAACCATCAGACAAAACTGATAAAATTTCTGTCATGGAAGACTGTTTTCTTGGTAGTTATAACTTCTGCCAAAAGAATATCTGAACTCCAGGCTCTTTTCTTTTAAAATTCCTTACATTATTTTTCATAAAGATAGGGTTTCCTTATGGACTAACCCTTCGTTTATACCTTAAAGTGGCTTCTGTAAATAACATCAACCAATCCATTCACTTACCAGTTTTCTTTCCAAAATTTTCCAATAAAACAGAGTACTTGGTACATTTTCTTGATTGTGCACAGACAACTACATTTTTTTCACTTTACAAAACAATTTAGAAAGTCAGGCCAGCTTTTTGTTTCTTTTTCACCAAATCACCTGGGTCATCCAGTTTGTAAAGTTACCCTAGCTAACTGCATTATAGACTATATCTCATGGATTTACTCTCAGAAAGGTGCGACACTACCTAAACCTCTCCGAGCTCATTCAACCAGATCAATGTCTACTTCATTTGCTTTGTGGTCAAGGATGTTGATTGATGATGATTGTGCTGCAACTACATGGTCCAATGCTCTTACCTTTGTTTCACATTTCAAATTGGATATCCTTTCCGGATAGAGAACCTCCTTTGGTTCTGCTGTACTCCGGAATATCCTTCTATGAAGGCCACCCAAGATCAACATAGCTGGGGACTCTGTCTCATTCTATGAGGAAGAATGAAAGGACCAACATAATTTTTAAAAGTTATGTACTCACCATAAATAGGCATCCACCCCCATACATGACCCATCCTTTTTTTCTGGAAAGACCTATTGGACTGTGTTTGGAATCTATACTTCCAGGTTTGAGTCCTGTCTTTTTCTATCTGTTTATACCTGTTCCTCTGTAACTATGAGGAGATAGGGCATCAAACTTGTTTTGAGGCAGTGGGGATGGAGTAGAGCATTATGGGTAGTGGGAGGTGCTCGAAAGCTGGATCCATGTTCTGGTATATGCGGGCGAATTGGATCTGAGGATCGGATCAGAACCCATATGTTGAGTAAGAATGAAAAAGGACAACAGAGATTCCTAATAATGGTGAGTACATAACTTTTAAGTTTCTCCAGTTCCAGTGATCCCTAGACAGACCAGGTTTTCCTCCCTGGTGTGGCATATTCTCTTGTCTTCTCAAAAGGTTTCAACTAGGAAGGTTTATAGAAGTAAATGGAAGAGGTTTTCTATTTAGGCCTTCCAGAGAGATTTGCATCGTTTTTCTGCCCCAGTCTCCTCAGTCCTAAATTTCTTAGCATCCTTCATCAAAGAGGGGGATAGTTTCTCTATTATCAAAGTGCAGCTGGCCACCAATTCCCATTTTTATTCCGTCATAAATCATGCTTCTTTAACTTCTTCTAAGTTGTGTAAAAACATTTCCGAAAGGCATCTTTTTACTTGGGCCCCCAGTCAAAAACCCTACTCATCAATGGGACTTAACTGTCTTACTTCAAAGTCTGACTCAGTCTGTTTGAACCTTCTGCCAAATCAGACCTAAAATATTTGTCCTGGAAGCCCTTTTTCCTAGTTACCATTACATCAGCTAGATGAGCATCTGAACTCCAGGCTGTTTCTATCAAGACTCCATACTTGATCTTTCATAAGGATAGGGAGTCTTTACACACTAACCCATCTTTTACCTGAGGTGGCTTCTGAGTCTGAAATTAATCAGGTCATTAACCTCCTGGTTTTCTTCCCAAAATTTTCCAGTAAAGGTGAATATATTCTGCCTCTTTTTGATGTAAACAGGCAACTTAGTTTTTATTTTTATCAAACGAAAGATTTCAGAAATTCTGACTGATTGTTTGTATCCTTTTCTCTTAATAGATTGGGCATGTCAGTTTCCAAAGTAACTTTAGCCAGATATTTGACTGATTACATATCCTTTGTCTGTAAATGGAGAGGTTAGTCTTTGCCTAAGCTGCCAAGAGCACACTCACTGAGGTCTATGACAACCTCTTCAGCTTTTTCTTCAAGAGCTTAGATAGATTACATTTGTGCAGCTGCCATGTAGTCCACTGCTCATACCTTTATTGCTGATTAGAAATTGGATTTGATTTCTGGGAACATACTGTTTTTGGTTCCACAGTACTCTGAAATACCCTTCCATGAAGATCACCCAAGGTTCATCTCTGGGGACTCTGTCCGATCATTTGAGGAACGACTGAAAATGACAACATTGGATACAAAAGTTATGTCCTCACTGTAATGATGCATCTGTGTTGTCCATTTTCAATTGTCCTCACCTCCCACCCTTTTAACTTCCCTTCCTGGAAGACACCTAAGGGATTATTTTTGGGAACCTATTGTTCCTTGTTTGAGCTCTAGTTTTATCTCTGCTGGTGCTTCTCAGTTGATTCTGGTGCAAGTCATTATTACTGGGGGCAGTAAACTTGATCTCATGTATATTAGGCTAGTGGGGCATTATGGGTAAGGGAGGAGCTCGAGCGTGGGATCCGTGAATCGAGTAAAAGCGTCCGAGACAGATTCGAGGTTGGATCTGAGTCCCAGCACTTCAGAAAGAATGAAAACGGACAACACAGACGCATCATTGTGGTGAGTACATAACTTTTGATTTGATGCTGTTAGTTTTCATTCTTTCCTCATCTGTAGGGTTCAGCCGTTACTTTAGCTCATGGCCAACAAAAAGCTCCTGAGCTCTTCCCTTATCCATAATGCACCAACCCCTAAAATACCCCAGATCTCATTTGTCGCTTTTCCAAATAAGACGTGGTTGCCCTCAGCTCTTGAGGAGATTTTCAAAAAAGATAAGTTTTCTAAATTTAACTTCTTAAATACTTTATACATGTGTATATATATATATATATATATATGTGTGTGTGTGTGTGTGTGTGTATATATATATATATATATATATATATATATATATATATATATATATATATATGTGTGTGTGTGTGTGTGTGATTAGATATACACACACACATACACGTGTGTGTATATATAGATATAGATATATATATATATATATATATATATATGTGTGTGTGTGTGTGTGTGTATATATATATATATATGTGTGTGTGTATATATATATATATATATATATATATATACACATACATACATATATACACACACACCCACATATAGATATACATATGAATATATATATATATATATATATATATATATATATATATATATATATATATATACATGCATATATATGTATATGTATATATATATATATATATATATATATATATATATATATATATATATATATAATATGTATATATATATATATATATATATATATATATATATATATATATATATACACATATCATGTCTTTCTTACACTAGGTGTAATCTTCTTACCGTTGTTTATACTTAATGTTTTCCTTCCCCTGCACAGTTCTGTGTATTCTTAGTACCATTGTTGGTACTTTTCTTTTTTACCTTTGTATCTGGAAAAAGTGATTTTCTTCTATTTTTCTATAAATCTCCATTCTTCAGGATGTCAGAAAAAGGCCCATCAGGGTTTAAAAAATGTCAAAAGTGTGGACATAAGTTGACGTTATCAGATGCACATTCTTTGTGTGTATTGTTTGGGCCCAGATCACCTCAAAGTTGATTGCCAGATATGTCAGAAATTTAATCCATGGGCAATTGCTGGTCGAAAGAATAAGTTGATATTAATAGGGTTACTTCCTACATCTTTTTCTGAAGCCATTGCTGGAGCTCATCCCTCCAAAACTAAGTCTAAGGAGACTTATTACAAGTCTCCTAAGCCGTCAGGTTCGTCGACTCCTTCATCCTTGTAGCCACTTAAGAAGAAGCACAAATCGGATCCGAAGATGACTTCTACAGTTTCAGCCCCGGATCTGACATCTTCTTTTTTGGATTCAAGCGCTTCGGGTCCAACAGCTTTAACTAGGAATAGGTAATCTCCTACCTTTGACCCAGTACCTTCCAGAGTTCCCTCTCCTCTCCCCATCCTTGGCTTCCTCTTGATATTCCAGAAGTCTAAACAAAACTGATGTGGACTGGATGATGAGGGAGCTTTCTCTCAGCGCAGATTCAGATGGGTGTTCTTTTGGCTCCTACTCCTTCAGGTCAGGAAGCCTGTCCTCCTACTACTCCTTCTTGTACAGCTCCCTCTCTGATCTGACCAATCATTTTGGAGCCCCCGGCTCCTAGTCTTCCAGGTCCATCTGATTAAATCCGAAGACATTTTTATCCTGTGATCTGAAGCTGTCTCTGATTGCACCAGCTCCGATGTCATCGATGCTAGATGACTCTCGGAGCTGAAGCGCTCCTAGGTGTTGGAGCCGACTCTGAAGTTTTCAAAGCCGTCTCTGTCCCTCAGAGACCCGACATTGGACAGCTTGGTTCCGACTTCCACCTCGGGTAGATTGCCTTTGGGGCAGAGGAAGTCAATGGGTCAGAAGCCTGGCTTGTCGTCTTCATTGTCTTCCTTCTCCTGGGAGTGTTTTGTCTTTGAGGTAGTGAAGAGAGTATTCTTTGCCCCGGCAGGACGAATGGTTTCTACCCACTGTGATCTTCCCTCTGGATCCCAGATATCTCTGTGTCTTGAGCCACATCATTCTACGCCATAGGGACAGCCAGCTCACCCAGTAGAGTTTTATATTCTCTTCTGATACTTTACTGGATCATCCCACTGAGGAAGTTCCTAGGAAGAGGAAGTGCAAAAGGAGGCATTTGGACTCATCTCAGGAGTCAGTCACCGAGGATCCTGATTTTGATGAAGGAGAAGGGTCTTGAAGATAGTCTCCTGAAGATATCTCATTTGGAGACATTCTTGAGATCCTTAATCAGAGAGGTGGTTGATCCTCTGATAATCCTTCTCCAGGGGAATCAGTATTCCTAGAAGCCTTTAGAGCTGGCCTGTCTACCTCCTGGGTTACTCCGCTCTCTGGTGAGCTAATTGACTTGACCTCTAGGTGGCCGTGGAAGGAGCCTGACTCAGTTGAACCAGTCCCCAAGAGACCAGATCTGATTAAGGCTCCACCTGTAGGTAGGAAATTCTGGAGTAAGAGGGTGTCTGTAGATACCTATGGTTGTGGTGGTGGCTACCAAGAAGGAGCTTGCTGAGGAGTTCCTCTGTCCATCCCCCTAACAGGGGGAGTCTGTGGCGTGGGACAGATTTAGGAAGAGTGTGTATGCTTCAGCAGCCTATGCCATTAGGTCACTGAACTGCCTGGCACACTTTACAAGACTACAAAGGGACTTGAATAAGGAACTGTCAAACTCCCTTTCTGGGACCACTACTGCTGAGACTCAAATTTATGTGGCTTCACAGTAGGCAACCCTTCAATCCATTTCTAATTCATCCATGAGCCTTATTTCTAATGCAGCTGAAGGTACCTCAAGGGTGGTGGGTTCAGGCATTTCCATTAGGAGGCATGCTTGGATGCACTTGTGTGATTTTTGTGGAGCCATTCAAGTCCTCCTTCATCAGTGCACCTTTTGATGGCAGTTTGCTTTTTGGCCCAGAAGTGAAGGGCATACTTTCCAGGTTTGAAAAGGATGGGAAGACCTTCTCTGCAGTGGGCATACATTTTTCAGCCCCTTAGCGAACCTTCTGTAGAAATCAAGCGTGATGGTCGAAAGATGAAGTTCAGAAAGTCCCAGCGTCCTTTCCAAGATCCATGTGGAGATAGTTCCCCCAGGGGCAGGGGGGGAACTCAAATTGAAGTCTCCACCCATGCAGCAGAGAAGGTCCACAGAACCAAGGGTCTAGAGATTCTTTCTCTGACAGACCCTGCTAGTTCTCCTGAAAGGAGGCCTGATTGCCCCCTCTGGAGGCAGTCTGGGGTTGATTATCACTGCACCAGAGAACCTGGCTATTACTGAAACTAAGCAGAAATTCCTTAAGATTCCAAGAGCAGAATAAGTTATTATTTACACTTATTTCATTGAATTGCACTTCTGTAACGCTTATAATTGTGCTATACAATTAATCTGCTACATTTTGCACTGTTATAAAGCTTTTTTTACTGTTTCACTGCATTTATGTACTGTTTTATACTGTTTTAACTGTATTTTTCATTGTTAGATACCGTTTCAGTACTCTATTTGCATGTTTACTGAGTTACTTAACTGTAAACTGCTTTTTCATACTGAGAGTTGTATTTTCTGTTTGTGAGTGCTCTATCTGTGCTTTTCTGTGCATTTTTGATTTTTTGATGTTTCTGTGTTCAAGTTTTGTCTTTTTGCAGTTAAAAGCATTCTCTAGAGTCTGCTTGCTCCTTGATCTGTTTATAACTTTCATTGAGTAGCTACAGCTAGTAGTTGTAATAGTTTTAGTTTCCCATCCCCCCTCCCTATTGTTGTGGTGTTCTTATACCTGGCGGCTTTGCAGTTTCCCTCCCATACTGTATATTTGATCTGGGACACTCCTCCCAGTCTAATGTCATTAGTTCATTCACTCTAATAGAGAGAGAACATTTGTGAAGGCCAACCCACTCAGATTCTTAATGTTGAATTAACTTCTGTTCCAGCTTTCTCCATTTCCATTTTACTGAAAAAAATTCTAAGCTTGTTTCTCCCCTTTCCTGTAACAAATAGGTTCATAGGTAGATACTAGGCTATCTGCCCTAGAGCATTTATAAGCCTAGCCAGAGTGTATTTGGCTTCTGCCTCCCTATTAGATTAGCCTACTGTGCCTCTGTAAAGTAGGTCACAGAAGGTACCCTTTTAAGATTAGTTTACTGTGCTTTTGTCTAGCAGGGACACAGAAGAGATCCCAGGGGTGAATTTGCGATTTCCCATCCACGCGTCAAGATTTCACTTGAAGAGGGTCAGCGAGGGGCTATGTCTAACATGAATTGGGATTCTATTCCAGAGTGAGGGGAGCCTCTGAGAAATGAATCTGTCCCTCCAGCATGTCCTATTTATTTTTGTGCTGAGGTTTAGGTCCCTGGAGCGTCTAGCTCTAAGGGACTTGGATTTTTTAAGGTGGAGCATGTCCATTAATTCTGGGTTTGACATGGCTTTGTACGTCAGGCGTAGATCGCCTCTGAGTAGGCGGTAAGCAACTGAGTAGAGCTGGAGTTTCTTTAGTCGAGCTGCATAGGACATCTGTTTGTAGCCCCTGATCCTCTTGGTGAGGTACTTTTGGGGTCTCTCCAGTTGCTGCAGGTGTCGGGTAAGGTACATCCCAAAAGGGGCATTGTATTCAATTATGGGCCTGATGAGCGACGAGTAGAGGGGCACAATGACCTCTCTTGATCTAGATGCGAACCCTTTCGTGATAAGGTGGGCTATATAGAAGGTCTTTCTAACCACTTTGGCAACGTGATTATCAAAGGAGAGATTACTATCCACGTTGGTCCCCAAATCTCTAATTACTTCTTCTGTACTTAATGGATTACTATGTATGTGGTAATCTGTGGGCACCTTTTTCTTCCCAAAGGGGATGACTATGCACTTTTTAGCATTTAGCTTGAGGCCGTGGCTCTGGCACCAAGCATCCGTCTCTGTGAGACCCTTTTGGAGGATGCTTGTGTCAGCTGGAGATTCGATTATGGCCCCCAGTTTGCAGTCATCTGCGAACTTTGTTAGCCATAATCCCCCCGTGTTAGCCTGAACCTCAGAGAAGTATATACCGAACAAGAGAGGTCCCAGAACTGAGCCCTGTGGGACGCCACTTGTAACTGGTTTGGATTCGGACATGGCACCTGCGATTGTGACCATGTGGGTTCTATCTCTGAGCCAGTTTGCAACTCATCTTGTGATATAGGGGTTGATATTTAAGCTGGTAAGCTTATTTATGATGCCCGAGTGGGGTATTGTGTCGAAGGCTTTTGCGAGGTCCAGGTAGGCTGTGTGGACTACCATGCTCTCATCTATGGCTTTGATAACTGTTTCAAAGAAATCAACTAGGTTTAAGAGGCAAGATCTGCCCTTAACAAAGCCGAATTGGGTAGGGTCCAGTGTCTGGAGGCTCCCAATGTCTTTGTTTATGAGTTCCATGATAATACGCTCCATAGCTTTACAGACCAGACTAGTCAGGCTTATGGGGCAATAGTTTCCAGGGTCCGTTGTGGCACCACCTTTGTGGAGTGGGGCCACTGTAGCTGTACGCCATTCTTTGGGTACATATCCTGTAGTAAGGCTAAGTTTGAACAGTGACTTAATGTGAGGGTTCAGTTCTTGTTGGAGCTCGTGTAAGACACAGCCTGGGACACCGTCCGGTCCCATAGATGCTGGATGCTGTGGTTTTTGTTTTTTGCAAAAATCTAGTCCAGATACAGATTTGCTGTATCCAGGACTGTTTGCAAGCTCCTTAGACCCCCCCCCCCCGCTTAACTAGAGTTAAACTATTCCTGGCGCCACAAAGTCTGCTCTTCAAATCTTCCCTTACATCTAGCCAGCTTTTTAGTTTTAGCATTCAAATTTGTTTCTTTGAGCTCAGCACTTGTTCAGAATTCGTTGTAAGCACTAAATAAGCTACAAATTACTACAGCACTCAACTTTCCTCACTTGTCTAGAGGAAAACAGTTTTTAGTACTTAATAAATAAGCACCTATCCAGGCATGTCTAAAGGTCAGCTCCCGGTGTTTTCTCCTGTCTACCCGATGAATCTGGACATCTTGGGGCAATGCAGCAATTGCCTCATGTACACATTCAACCCTCTCCTCCTACCACCCAACACTACAACCTGTGAGAGATGCACTTATATAGCCAAACTGGATGCAAAGCTATCTTCACTGAAGACTGGACTAGGCAGTCGAGAAGGTAAACACTTGCACCACATGACACTCATCACATAGTCCCTCAAAACCTACACCACCAAAACACACACATAGAAGCACAAAACACATGCCTATATTCATGGAGGCTCTCAATAAAAATCTGCCCAAACAACCGAGACCACCAAAGCAGAAATGCAAGCAACCTCCACCCCTCCAACATAACCCAAATGACACATACCCCACAAACTCAGTGTGCCACTCAACTACAGCCCTTAAGGCATAACGTACCCAACACTCTAGTATAGGTGACTCTATAGTCAGGCACACTGATGTTCCACTCACCAGGCTACAAGGAGAAAGTTACTGTCAGCTGCCTGTCAGGTGCCAGGATCCACCACATAACGCATGCACTCAAGTCACTCCACAACAAGTACAAATATGACTCTGTCATTGTCCATGTTGGTGTGAATGACCTGAGACGTACCTCCCTGGACTACATGAAAAGAGACATGGAGGACCTCTCCGATCTTGTAGCCCAGGCAGGTATGACCCTAGCCCTGAGTAGCATCCTGCCATCACCCAGAATGATACCACAGTACAAGGACAAAATGATTGACTTCAACAATTGGCTAAGCTTCTAGTGTCATTTTAAGGGAATCCAGTATCTGTCTGCCTGGGGTGACATGATTGACAGACCACGATGCTTTGCCAGAGATGGCCTGCACCTGTCGCCGTTGGGATTCTGGATACTGGCAAAGGCACTTGCCACCACTATAGCGCCTTTTTTAGGCAAGGTTCAAATGACAATTTCACCACCGTAACAGGTACAAGCAAGCAAAATCTGAGGGTAATGCTACTCAGAAGTCTAAATCTCAAAATGCACTCACTCGAGGCACTCCTTAAAATGGAGAACATTGACATCTGTGCAGTGACAGAGACCTGGTTCAAAGCTCCAGAGAGCACCCCTGCATTACCAGGCTATAATTCATACCGCACCTTTTGGCCACCTAACCCAGACCGAAACACTAAAGGTGGAGGTGAGTCCATATTCATTAAGGATGTCCACACCTCCAAGCTAGTTGTGCAGCATAATGCATCCGAGATTATCCAAATGCAGCTAACTCTGGGCAAGACCGCAATCCAAATTGTAGCTTGCTACAGATCCCCCACCATGCCCCAGGATTCCCACTCCTCTTTTCTTGATACACTGGAAAATATTGGGGCACAACTCAACACCCTAATAATGGGTGATTTCAACTACCCCACCATTACCTGGGAAAACTACTCCTGTACCAACTCTTTTGCTCAAAGTTTTCTGGAATTCATAAATTCCAACGCCTTGGATCAACTTATCCACACCCCCACCAGGGGCAGCAATATCCTAGACCTGGACATTACCAACACGGGAGACTGGTGTTCCACACCAGAGGTCAATTCCTCATTGGTCAGATCCGACTACAAGCTAATCACCCTAGACATCCACATCCCGCCCCCACCCCCATTAGGGAAACAACCGTAAGAAATTTCTCCAAAGCCAACTTCACGCTTCTTAAGACAGAAGTGGCAAACTTCACAACACCCATGCAGATGGACAATAGAGGTACAACTGCTGAATCCTACACAAATGCACTTTATATGCACTTACACAAGTGCATGGATCATGCTATCCCTAACAGACCCAAGATGCTATCCTCCAAAAAAGGAAGCCAATCTGGTGGTCTGCCATAAACAAACTCTACAACAGAAGAAAGAAACTGTTGCAAAAAAGAGTGAAATCCCATGATTGGAGGAATTCCCTGGTCAGCCTCAGTAAGAAGCTGAGATCCCTCATAAAATCCTCCAAAGCTAGTTATGAAAACAAAATTGCCACTGATTCTAAAGACAACCACAAAGCATTCTATAGCTATGTCAAGAATCTCAATGGCAACACTCAGATCTGTTCTGAGTTACAGCACAATGGCACCAAATATACAGAACCAACTGATATTGCCAACATCCTGGCAGATAGGTTCAGTGCTAATTTTACCCCCCTCTCACCCCCTAAAGAGCCCATCTCTGTACCGGAAGAATGCAAAGTTCTTGTAATCACGGCAGCAGAGGTAAAAACCACACTCTCCAGAGCCAAGAACACAGTATCCATGGGACCTGACAACATCCCAGGCTGCATTCTACACGAGCTACAGAATGAACTGGCACTCCACCTAAGTACCATGTTCAATCATGGCCTCATCTCAGACTTTGTGCCCATTGAATGGCGCACTGCGACGGTTATCTCACTCCACAAAGGGGGAGCTATGACAGACCTCGGGAACTACTGCCCCATTAGCCTGACAAGCCTGGTCTGCAAGGCCATGGAATGTATAATCATGGAACTTATAAACAAAGACATTGGTAATCTCCAAACTCTGGACCCCACCCATTTCGGGTTTGTAAAAGGCAGATCATGTTTCCTAAACCTGATAAACTTTTTTGAAGCAGTCACCAAAGCCATGGATGAGGGTAAGGTAGTTCACACGGCCTATGTAGATCTCACCAAGTTTTCAACACCATCCCCCACTCTGGAATTATAGATAAACTCACTAAACTAGGTATAAATCCCTATGTCACAAGATGGGTTGCCAATTGGCTCACTGACAGAACCCACGCTGTGAAAGTCGCAGACTCCAAGTCCGACTTCAGACCAGTGACCAGTGGAGTACCACAGGGTTCAGTCTTGGGTCCTCTCTTGTTTGGTATCTACTTCTCTGAAGTACAGACTAACAAAGAAGGTCTTTGGCTAATGAAGTTCGCAGATGACTGCAAACTAGGAGCCATAATCAAAACTTCTGACGCTATGGACATCTTACAAAAGGGCCTCACTGAGACAGATGCCTGGTGTCAAACCACAGCCTTAAACTCAATGCCAAAAAGTGCATTGTCATCCCCTTTGATAAAAACTCTGTACCCATGATCTGCCACATAGGCAGTAGTCTACTTAACACCGAAAGTGTGATAAGAGACCTTGGGACACAGGTGGACAGTAGTCTCTCCATTGATAATCACATCACCACAGTAGTCAGGAAATCCTTCTACATGGCACACCTCATCACAAAAGGTTTGTCATCCAGGAAAAAAAGAGGTCATTGTTCCCCTCTACTCGTCACTCATTAGACCCATTATAGAGTACAGTGCCCCTTTTGGTATGTACCTCATAAGACATCTACAACAACTGGAAAGGCTGCAGAAATACCGCACAAAGAGGATTAATGGCCTCAAACAGATGCCCTATGCAGACCGTCTCAAAAAACTCCAGCTTTACTCCGTTGCATATCGCCTACTCAGAAGCAATCTCTGATAACATACAAAGCTATGTCAAACCCAGAGCTGTTGGACATGCTCCAGTTAAAGAAATCCCAATCCCCCCGAGCTACATACTGTAGGGACCTAAACCTTGTCACCACAATAAACAGAACATGGTGGAGGGATAGATTCCTGTCCCAGAGACTTCCCGTACTCTGGAACAAACTACCTATCTGTATCAAACAAAGCTCCTCATTAGCACTCCAAAATAAATCTTGATGATTGAATGGGAAATAGGAAATTCACCCCGGGGATCACTTCTGTGGCTCTGCTCGACAGGGCACAGGAAAATTATTTTCTTGGGTGGTGAAAGCCAGAGTACCTTTTTGGCTAGGCTTATATAGGCCCTAGGGCCAATAGCATAGTACCTACCTATGAACATTCATGCAAGAAATACCTTTGGTAGTGGATTTGATCAGATCATATTTTACAAGGCCTTCCTTCCATCTTCCCTCGGCCCAAGGCTGTAGCGACCTCAGACGCTTCCCAGATTGGGTGTGGGTGCACTTCCTAGGGAAAACAGTCCAAGGCAATTGGTCCCCTGAAGACGCCAGCACACATATCAATGTCTTGGAAATGAGAGCAGTGCTCCTGGCATTGCATGCATTCCAAGACTCTCTTTCTTTTGGGACATTTGCAATCCAGACAGACAACATGTCAGTAGATATGAATTTATTAATTTTCTCTCTATTCATCACTGATGGGTTTGGTTCCGAGCCCTCGGAACCAAGTTGGCCTAATACCAAGCTTGCGTATACCAAAAGCTCTTGAGCTAAGCTGCTACCTACAATGCCCTTCTCTCAATTACCTCAGATCTCATTTGCTGCACAGCCATATAGCAGCGTTTCACCGAGCTCTCCAGCTAAGTGTTGTATTTTTTGAAATTTACTGTATTTCTAAGTTTCTTTCTCCTAAAAACTCTTCCTATCTTATTATCTCAACAAGCTCTAGCCACAGTTATCCTCTTTTTTCCATTGTTGATAAATGCCCTTCTTTACCCCTGTGGTATTCTTAATACCATTGTTGGCATTTTTCTCTTTTCCTTCCTTTCTCTATTCTTTTTTTTTTTTTTTTTGGATTGTTCAGTCGATATAACCAGTATGTCTGAAAAGAAAGGGACTTCGGGATTTAAGCATTGCACTTCCTGCAATGGTAAACTCCCCAGTAGCGACCTGCATGATGATTGCGTATATTGTCTGGGGGTTTCCCACTTATCTGTGAAACCTCCCTGTCAGATTTGTATCAGTTTCAGTCAGCGGACGCTGAATTAGAGGAAAAATAGACTTATTTTGAAAGGCCTGCTTTCTTCTCCCATTTCTGAGGCTCTTTCTGTGTCAGAGGTCTCAACCCCTCCATCAAAGGACAAAAAAAGTCCTCATTCTGACCCCTCTTCACCGGCTGGTGATAAGGGCAAGCCTCATATGCATAAGGCCCACAAGTCTTCCACAAAGCACAAGATCGCCTCCTCAGCTCCGACCACCTCGGTTCCGAGTTCTGCTCCAGTGGTCTGTGCTGATATCTCGATGGCTTCCACATTGGCGCTGTCCTTGGCACCGACTGCCACTGTTCCAAGTGTGATTTTGGCTCCAGCCTTATTGCCTGCTATTACCTCGGCACCGACGTTGCCCATCTCCATTCCATGATTGGTACCAACCACTTATTCGGAGCTGATAATGACTTCCACTCCAGCTGTTCCCTTGGCTCCGAGCCCTTTCTCGGCATCGATAGTACCCCTTTTGCCTGTTTTGAAACTGGAATCCTCGGTGCTGACTCTTCCCACACCATGGACCCAGTACTCTCCATCTTTGGATCCGTTTTCAGGACAAGTCTTTAACCCCTTTTTGGACCAACCTAACTCACCCTCAGGAGGGTTGGTAAGGTCCACCAGGAGTCTGTCTGAATTGGATGTAGTGCACCTGTTCGATCAGCTACTGACAGCCAGAGGGATTACAAATTTTTCTAAAACCCATCCCATTCTGGGTTTTGGGTCCATTGCCCCCTCGACTCCCATGTATGCTCCTCTCTTGGACTCTTTGGTTCCAAGGCCCGTAGCTCCGACGTCTTTGGGGGGAATCCTCTCCTCGGCGCTGACAATGACCTTCTCTATGGCTCTGAGGCCTCTTTGGGTTTCGGTTCCTTCGGAACCATCCCTTCCTCAATCTTATGCTTGGGGGGGGTGGAACCCCCAGCTCCAGGTACAGTTCCGGCTGTTTCATCGGTTCTGTCTTCAGATCTAGGGACAACTTCTTCCCTGGTTTTTCTTGAGGCTCCATCCCCAGGAGTGGGCCGTGTGGAGCGGGGTGTGACCCCAGTTCCGAGAGTGTCTTCTTTGGTTCCGGGCCCCCATTCCTCTTCAGGTGGGCCTGCCTTCTAGGTGATGGAGAGGGTGCTTGATTCGGGAAGTGCTCATCCTATATCAGACTTCCCCCTCCTCTTTCTGAGCTGCAGCTATCACAGGCCACCTCCCTAGGACACCGAGAGCGCAAGCCGAAGGAAACCCCTGTATAGGGTAACCTCCTTTCTGAGTCTTCTTCAGATGCTCCCACTTAGGAACCACCTCGGAAACAGATGTGTAAGAGGAAACACATGGTCTCCCCAGAGGAGTCCCTCACTGAGGATACGGACTACAATGATGGAGAAGGGTCCCCACGGTCATCCCCTGATGATATCTCCTATAGAGACATCCTGGAAATTTTAAGGCAGAAGGGTGACTGGAAACCCTCCAACCCTTCCTCGGAGGAATCCGTATTCCTGCAGGCCTTCCGCTCTCGGCCCTCTACTTCTTGGATGATCCCCCCCGCCGATGAGTTAGTCCAGCTTGTCATGCAGTGGGTGTGGAAAGAACCCTGATACCGTTGAGACAAGATACTTTCCCCTCCAGAGGAACACCCCCATTGGTCTAGAGGCTTACCAGTAGATGCTTTGGTGGTGGTGGCTGCCACAAAAAAGGACCTTGTGGAGGAAAGTCGTACTGTCCATCCACCCAAAAGAGAGTCCTGGGCAGTGGACAGATTAGGGAAGCGAGTGTTTGCTTCAGCGACCTGTGCTGTCAGTCTCTGAATTATTTGGCACATTTTACAAAGCTCCAAAGAGATCTCATCTCCGAACTCTCTGGGACCCTCACGGGTCAAGTTTCTGACTGGGCACGTGATAAAGTTGCTTCTCAGCTTGCTACCCTAGAGTTGATCTCCAACTCATCCATGAGGTTGCTGTCCCACGCCACCAAAGGAACGGCTAGAGCTGCGGGTGCAGGTGTAGTTATGAGACACCACGCCTGGATGCGCATTTGTGACCTCGCGAACTCCTTTGTCTTCCTTCTTGAACGCCCCTATCGAACCATCCACTTTGTTCAGTTCTAAAGTGAAGGACACATTAGCCAAGTGCGAGCAGGATGGAAAAACATTGTCTGCCGTTGGCCTACATTTTTCCAGATCTCAGCGCTCTTTCTCCAGGAACCAGAGGAGTGGAAAAATACGGCACAAAAAATCTCAGGGCCCTTTCCGTAGTACACATGGTGAGGTTTCACCCAGAGGCAGAGGGTGTTCCAATAATGGAAGTTGCTCCTTTAGGGGTAGAGGGGGGGTCCCTGAAATTAGGACTCCATGGATTCTTTCTCCAGACAACCTTATCGGTGCTCCTGAAACTCTGCCTGATTGCTTTCCTCTGGAAGCAGTCGGGGCTCGTCTTTCTCTGCACTAAGCTTCCTGGCACTCTATTACAAACGATCAGTGGGTGCAGAGAATAGTTTTCAGAGGTTATTACATCCCTCTAATCTCTTACCCAAGACCTCCAAAATGTCTTTCCGATGTTCCACCCAGTCAAAGGGAAGAAGCAGCTTCAGAAATAAAAAAGCTGTGTCAAAAACGAGTCATCCAACAAGTCCCCTCAGACCAGTGCAGATCCGGTTTCTACTCAAGATTCTTTTTGGTGCCAAAAAAGACCTGGGGACTGGAGACCCATTTTGGATCTCAGCCAACTAAACAAATCAGTAGTTCAGACCAAATTCCGCATGGTCCCGATACAGTCCATTCTCCCATTTCTTCGAGAGGGTGTGTGGATGTGCTCGATAAATCTCTGGGATGCGTATTACCACATCAAAATGGACAAGCGCTCCAGGTGTCTCCTTCTCTTCCGGCTGGGAGACAATCATTACCAATTCAGAGCCCTGCCATTCGGTCTCTCAATGGCCCCTAGAGTGTTCATGAAATGTCTAGCAGTGGTAGCAGCTCATCTGAGACTACAGGGATTCCAGGTGTTTCCGTATCTAGATGATTGGCTCCTCACCTCCCCCACCCAGTGCCTACTGGCCATGGCCCTCCACTACACTCTGGTACTGGTGGAGTTTCTAGGCATAACAATACACTGGGAAAAATCCAACCTTCATCCTACCCAACAATTGAAATTAATAGGAGCAGTATTGAGCACTCAAACTAGCCAAGTCTCTCTCTCTCTCCTCACAGACTTCAGAGATTAAGATTGCAAGTACAAGTGATACTCTGTCGAAGGAAGGTGTCTGCAAGGGAAGTTTTACAGGCTCTGGGGTCTATGGCGGCAGCCATCCCGATTGTTCCCCTGGCAAGATTGCATATGAGACTACTACAATGGCTCCTTTTGTCCTAGTGGATATCCAATCTCCATCCTCTAAACTCACAGATCCTCATCACCAATTCCTGCAAACAAGATCTGCTTTGGTGGATGAGAATGGACGAAAATATTTGGTGCCGTCCCTTCCAGACTCCCCAACCCAATTCCATGGTGACCACGGATGCTTCCCTGATAGGGTGGGGGGGCACTTACAGGGAAAGACAGGCCAAGGCACGTGGTCTAGCTTGGAGGTCAACTTGCATATCAGTGTCCTGGAGTTAAGAGCAGTGCTGTTAACGTTGCAGACACTTCATCCGTTCCTTCTGTCAGGAACGATTGCAATCCAGTCGGACAATATGTCTGTCGTCTGGTGTATAAACAAACAGGGAGGGACCAAATCCTACCCCCTATGTCGCAGGGCCATGAGAATTTGGCATTGGGCGATAGCTTCCAACCGCTTTCTGATTGCACACATATCTCGGGGAGCTCCAATGTGATTGCAGACAGGCTGAGCAGATGCATCCTCCGTCCAGACGAGTGGTCTCTCAACCCAAGCGGGACGGCAGAAATCTTCAGCCGTTGGAGCCAGCCTTGCTGCGATCTTTTTTCTTCCCCTTCAAACAAAAAAATGCAGCAACTGCTTTGCCCTCTTTCCCCCAGACAGGGAATCCCCGAGAGATTCTATAACTCACAGTTGGCCTGCGGGTCTCTTCTATGCTTATCCTCCTTTGATACCCCTATTGCTAAAGAAAGCAATCCGGTTGAGATGCAAAGTAATTTTCATTGCCCCTTTCTGGCCTTGACAAGTGTGGTTTCCCGTCCTCTGACCTCACCTTTTACAACCTCCTTGGATCCTGGACACTCGTCAGGACCTGATATCTCACCCAAAAGGGCTGACTCCCCCAAATCTGTCCACTCTCAAGCTGACAGCTTGGTTTCTCCACTTCCGTTAGTCACCAGGCAGGAAACCCTCTCCTCACCTGTTTGTGATATTCTGGCCTCCCATAAACCATCCACCAGAAAACTCTACAGAGACAAGTGGAAAAGGTTCGCTATCTGGTCTAATAATCACATGCTAGATCCTTTTTCAACTCCTACAGCTGCTATACTCCAGTATCTTTCTTGAGTTGTTTGACAATGGAGCTTCTACTATTCGAGTACATTTAGCAGCTTTTTCCAATTACCACAACAGTTTGGATGGTGTCCCTCTTATCTCCACCCGGCTTTGCAAGACCTTTCTCAAGGGAGTTTTCCATAGCAGACCTCCTATCAGGCAACCTGTAGAGACATGGAATCTCTCTCTGGTTCTACAGTCTCTCTCTCTACTCCCCTTTGAGCCTCCTGCAACATGTGATCTAAAATTCCTGTCCTGGAATTCTTTGTTTTTGGTAGTGGTCACATCAGCCAGACGGATATCTGAGTTACAAGCCTTATGCATCAAGAGCCCATATTTAATCTTCCATAAGGACAAAGCATCCCTTCATACTAACCCATCCTTTCTCCCCAAAGTGGTTTCCGACTTTTCTATTAACCAGTCCATTGAGCTCCCTGGGTTTTTCCCAAATTATTCCAACAAGGGAGAATACTGCCTACATTCATTGGACGTACATAGACAACTACATTTCTACTTGAACAGGACTAAGTCCTTCCACAAGTCAGACCAGCTTCTCATTTCCTTATGTTAAGTTGTCAATCTCGCCTTCATTCTTGCTGGATGGGTTTGGAGCCGATCCTCGGCTCCGACTCGGCACTTGCTTAGCTTGAGAACTCCTTTTACCAGCTCGAGGCAACCCTATATCCCATGATGCAAGGCAGGACTACCTCAGATCTCGTTTGCCGCTTTGCGAAGAGGTCTCCTTTTTGCCAGCTGAGGTAAGTTTGAATTTTTCAAACAGCTTAGTCAGGGTTTATCTCTCCCTTGTTCCTTTTTATAGTGTGTAGTGTTTATACAGCCCACCCTATTTCCCCATATAGTTAAAAAATTCTAGTTTTTATAAAAATGTTTCAGTTAGGCCTAGGCCTCCTTTCTTAATCCCTGTCTGTGTGTCTGTGTTTGTTGGGATTAATTGTGTGACTGTTTGGGGTGTGTGTGAGTGTTATTTTTACTTTTTTCTTGGACTATGTCTAAGGAAGTAAAGGTCTCAGGCTTCAAGAAGTGTGACTCGTGCTGTCAGAAAATGTCTCTGACAGACGGTCACACTTCTTGTGTTTACTGCCTGGGGCCTTTACACCTGCAGGACTCCTGTGCTTTATGTCACTCTTTTAGCCAGAGAGTCCTGCAGGAGAGGAGGAATAAATTGATCCTCCGTGGCTTACTAAAGCCAGAAGGTTCACCCACTAAAACTGGGTCTAGTAAACCTTCCAAGCCACCTAAGGTTCAGGCTACAGCTTCTAAGCCTTCCCCGGTGGCTCCGACTCCTTCGGAGTCGAGATCGGCTCCGACCGGAGCCGATCTTTCTTCTTCTCAGGTGGTAGGGTCGGTTCCGATCGGTTCCGACACCCAATCTGCTGTTGCCTTGTCGGCTCCGGCTGGAGCCGACATATTATCCAGTATCGGAGCCGAGAAGCCTTTGGCTCCATCTGGAACCCAGAGGACGTCGGCTCCGATGGCTTCGTCCAAGAAGAGATCTCGGTCCCCTTCTTTGGAGTCTATCCACTCGGCTCCGGGGTCTCCTCTTTTGTCGGAGCGGAGTCATCGGAGCCGATCTTCGAGATCTTCCAGGCTGTCTGACCACGATTTAGAGAGGGTGGTAAGCAGGCTGTTGAAGTCGCAGGCACTGGCCCAAATGCTCCATAGCCCGTCTCAACAGACTTCGGCTATTACTTTACCCCTTGAACTTCCTCCTCCGACTCCCCTCCAGAGTTCGGAGCTTCTCGGGACAGCGACCGTGTCGGCGCTGGAGCCGATACATCCTTTTTCGGCTCCGTCGTCTTCGGCTCCGATCTCTTCCATGAGACCTTCCTTGGAGGGATCCGGTCGTCGAGTTTCCCTTGTCGGCTCCGAGGGGGCTAGTGGCATCGGACCCTTGTCCGACCCCACTCTCCCTCTCGGGGCTTCGGCTTTGGTAAGCTCGGCACCGACATCGCCTCGAGCCTTCCTCTCACTGGAGCCGGGAATTCCTATTTCTTCGAACGGAATATTCCGGCCTCCCGTGGAGGGGAGCCTTTGAGGTGATGAGGAGTGTCCTGGCACCTGAGCCAGGTCAACGGTCCATCCCTTTAGCTCCTCCCTCTTCAGTGCCTGTAGACGCCTCTTGCCAGCCTCTTGCTCTCAGGCCCAGGGATCCATCGCCCCAGGTTTCCCCATTGGGAATAACTTCCTCTTCCGAGGTTTCTCCTGATCCTGCAGGGGAACCCCCTCGGAAGAGGACGTGTAAGAGGAAACACACAGACTCCCCTGAGTCTACTACATCTGATACCGACTTAGATGAGTCGGAGGGTTCCCCACGGTCCCCATCTGAGGATGTCTCCTTTTCAGACATCCTTGAGCTCCTCAAACAGAGGGGGAATTGGCCCTTGATTGACCCCTCCGAGGATGAGTCGGTATACCTGGAGGCTTTTGGATCCCAACCCTCCACCTCCTGGGTGTCTCCGCCTTTCGACCCACTTATGCAGGTAGTGGCTCGGAAGGAGTGGGCAGCTCCAGATTCTGTGGAACCGGTCCCCAGGAGACCATCCAAATTTATTACGGCCCCTACAGACAAGGAGTTTCTTTCTAAGGGCGTCTCTGTGGATGCTATGGTGGTGGTGGCGGCCACCAAGAAGGAACTTGCGGATCCTTCAGTACCTGTCCATCCTCCTAACAAAGATTCTAGGACCATGGACAGGTATGGAAAGCGGATGTTTTCTTCAGCGACCTTTGCTATGCGTTTGCTGAACTACCTTTGTCACTTCACCAGGCTTCAAAGAGATATACTCAAGGAACTAGGTGAAGTGGTCCAGGATCCTTCTGCTGCTGGGGCTCAAGAAAAGATTGCCTCACAGCTAGCAATCCTGAATTCCTTAACCAACTCCTCCATGCAGCTCATATCCTATGCAGCCGATGGAGCGAGCAGAGCCGCAGGCACAGGAGTGGCTCTTAGACGTCAAGCCTGGATGCGGCTTTGTAATTTTGCGGACCCCTTTAAGGCGTCCTTCACCAATACCCCCTTTGACGGTTCGGCTTTGTTCGGACCTCAGGTGAAGTAAACCTTGACCAGGTGTGAGCAGGACGGCAAAACTTTTTCTGCCGTTGGAGTCCATTTTTTCACCCCTTCTAGACCCTATCCCAAGGGTCAGAAGGGAGGGAAGATGTGGTTCCGCAAAGCCCAAGGGGCAGCGCCGGACACACGTGGGCAGTTTACCCCCAGAGGCAGAGGGGGTAACAATAATAGACGCCGCCCTAGGGGCAGAGGGGGTCCTCAGAACCAGGGCAACAGGGAGTCTCTTCCTGAGAAGCCCTTTCAGCATCCCTGAGGTGTTGCCCGACTGTCCACCCTTGGAGGCAGTCGGGGGAAGGATTTCGCTGTACCCAGTAGCCTGGCGTTCCCTTTCACAAGATATGTGGGTACAGTCGATCATATCCGAGGGTTACAAAATCCCTTCGAAAGGTATCCGTACCTCACCAATCCCTTCCAGACATCTCACCCGGTCAAAGGGATTTGGCAGAACAGGAGGTTACAAAGCTCCTAGAAAAAAGAGCCGTCCAGACTGTTCCGGCAGACCAAGTAGGATCCGGCGTCTACTCGAGATTCTTTTTGGTCCCCAAAAGGACGGGAGATTGGAGACCAATATTAGACCTAAGCAATCTAAACAGATTTGTCAAAAAGGCAAGATTTCGGATGGTCACGCTTCAGTCCATTTTGCCCTTTCTGGGCAAGGACAACTGGATGTGCTCGATAGACCTTCAGGACGCGTACTATCACATAAAGATTCACAGGCGCTCCAGGAGGTTTCTCCGCTTTCGGCTAGGGACCAGTCATTATCAATTCAGAGCCCTGCCCTTTGGCCTCACTTCAGCCCCCAGAGTGTTTACCAAATGTATGGCAGTGGTCACAGCTCACCTGAGACGTCAAGGATTCCAGGTGTTTCCTTATTTGGACGACTGGCTCCTCTCCGCCACCACCAGGCATCAGCTTCTTCAGTCCAGAGACTACACTCTGCAGCTTTGCAAAAGTTTGGGAATTTCAGTGAATTTCGAAAAATCTTCTCTGCGGCCTTGCCAATCTATCACCTTTATAGGCGCAGAATTAAACACCGTCAAGTTGTTATCCAGACTAACAGATCAGAGAATTCTGGACATCCAAAAATACGTTCGGATTTTATTGCAGAGCAGCAAAGTCAAAGCCAGATTGATACTAAAAGTTCTAGGTCTTATGGCTGCGGCCATTGTTCTTCTACTACTGGCTCGCTTCCACATGCGTCTTCTGCAGTGGATGTTATTCACTCAGTGGTCGTTCCACAGTCTTCCGATGAGACACGAAATCTTAGTCACACAATCGTGCAGGACTCATCTGAACTGGTGGATATCTTCCCCTCTTCTTCATCAGGGCCGACCATTTGTTCCCCCTCCTCCGGTTGCCACAGTCGCTACGGATGCCTCTCTGATCGGGTGGGGGGGCATTATCAGGGCAGGATGGTCCACGGGACGTGGCAACCCATAGAATACCATCTGCACATAAATGTTCTGGAGATGAGAGCGGTGCTTTTAACGTTGCAAGCCCTCAACGACTTTCTTCCCGCGGGGACTATTGCAGTGCAAACGGACAACATGTCCGTGGTCTGGTACATCAACAAGCAGGGCGGGACCAGGTCCTATCCGTTGTGTCGAGAAGCTCTCAGACTTTGGCAATGGGCAATCTCCTCTCATTGGTTTCTGATAGCAATGCACATCCGCGGCAGGTCCAACCTCTTGGCGGACAGGCTGAGCAGAGCCATTCTCATGCCTCACGAGTGGTCTCTCAGTCAATCTATAGTGGACCAGATTTTTCTGAAGTGGGGCACACCTTGTTGCGATCTTTTTGCTACACCCCAAAACAGCAAGTGCCCCGACTTCTTCACCCTCTTTCCCCTACCAGGCCAACCCCTGAGAGACTCTCTAATCCAGGATTGGCCCCGGGGACTTCTGTACGCTTTTCCTCCTTTTCCCTTGATTCCACAAGTCATTCAGAAAGCCACCGTTTTGAGGGCCAAGTTGATTCTCATTGCCCCTTATTGGCCTCGACAAATTTGGTTTCCGTCTCTGCATCGTCACCTCCTGGTGCAGCCTTGGCATCTGGACCCAGTTCCGGATCTTTTGATCCACCAGTCGGGTCAACAGCACCGGGCCATTCATTCTCTCAACCTCACTGCTTGGTTGCTCCACTTCCTTCCCTAGCCAGGCTTCCTATGATCTCTGATCCTGTCAGAGATATCTTAGTAGCTTCTTTGAAGTCGTCCACCAGAACCGTTTATGCTAGCAAGTGGCAACGTTTTTCCCTTTGGGCAAACTCCAGACATATTGATCCCTTTACTGCTCCTGTGCATTCTGTTTTAGATTTCCTAGCTGAAGTTTTTCAGTCAGGATCTTCTTCATCTACAATCAAAGTTCAACTGGCGGCTATTTCCAAGTATCATGTTGGCTTACAAGATCATAACATTATGTCACATAGACTATGCAAAGCCTTTCTGAGAGGAGTTTTTCTCCTGAAGCCGCCAATAAAACATCCTCCTCCACAATGGGATCTGAATTTAATGTTAGCATCCTTGATTTTACCACACTTCGAACCGTCTGCTTCATGTTCCTTGAAGTTATTGACCTGGAAAACTATATTTTTACTGGCTGTCACTTCAGCAAGAAGGGTTTCAGATTCAAGCTCTCTGCATCCGTTCCTTACTTGGTTTTTCACAAGGACAGGGTATCCTTGAGAACAAATCCGTCCTTTCTCCCCAAAGTTGTTTCTCAAACTAATATTAATCAATCTATCGATCTACCAGTCTTTTTCCCTAATTATTCTGACAGAGCTGAACAAAAGCTTCATTTTTTGGATGTCCATCGTCAGCTCAGGTACTATTTGCATAGAACTAAACAATTCAGGAAATCAGACCAATTATTTGTCTCCTATGCAGAAAACAGGAAAGGTCTCCCAGTATCAAAAGTGACCTTATCCAGATGGTTGTCTTCCACCATTTCTTACGTGTATTCTCAGAGGCAAGCAACTACCTTCTAAACCGAAAGCACACTCAACCAGGAGTCTATCCACTTCTGCAGCCTTTCAGGATAGACTACCCATTGACACCATTTGTGCAGCAGCTACTTGGGCCACTCCTCATACCTTTGTCTCTCATTACAAATTAGATTTGGCCTCCAGGGACAGGGACAGTTTTGGTTCCACAGTTCTCAAGAGTCTGTTCCATTGAGCCACCCGGGACACAGGTGCTAGGGACGCGGTCCCATCCAGCAAGAATGAAGGCGAGATTGACAACTTAACATTTAGAAGTTATGTACCTACCATAACGTTCCATGTTAGTTGTCTTCTCTCGCCTTCTTTCTTGCGTCCCTCCCTCCTTCCCCCTGGCCTGGACAGATCTTGAAGAGTTTCTCTTTTCAGGTTGTTCCCTCCTGAGTCTTCAATAGAGGAGTCCTTTGTTATGAACTTGTTTTTCCTAGATGTTCTTCATCTCACATTGCTGCAGTCCTAACACGTGGGTAGTCCGCTGTCCCTCGATCGGCCCGAATATCAGAGTATAAGGCTGACGTCGGTCAAGGCGCATTTGACTGACATCAGAACGTCAGGGTACAAATGCGCATGACCGACGTCATATCCTCAGTCTTTTTTGCCGCATGGTCCGATGCAGAAGCAGTGTTGCAAGTGCCGTTCGCTTCTGAAATTTTTCGGAGTTTCAGACCGAAGTCAGAGTTGGTTAAGTACCCCGTTGGGGAATATTTTGGTTTTTTCTTGCCTCAGTGGTTTACCGGATGTCAGAAAAAGTGAATAACTGTATTTCTTGTGGGAAACAGATTCCGCATAGGGACTACCATAATTTGTGTATACCTTGTTTGGGACCTGAGCTCGGCGTTGTTGGGTGTCGCTTTTGTGCTAGGTTTAATAAACGCACTATAAAGCGAAGGTTGGATTGTGCCAGGTTGGTCTTTGGGAAGCGGTGCAATTACAATATGCCGTCGGATGCTCCGGCTCCGGCTTCCTCAAAGAAGCGCAAGGACAAGGCAGTTAAAGCTAGGTTAGAGGAGCCGGCCGAACGGACGCCGGTTCTTTAGAGGCGTCAGGGGAACCGGTGGTTCCGACGGAGGCCTCTCTGGAGTCCCAGGGAGAAACTTTAATTTTACAGGATGTGGCCTCCCAGGAGGCAAGTCAGGCTACAGGGGCTTCTCAGATTACTTTACTCCCCTCCCTTCCTAAGGTGTCTAGGCCCTCTCTTTCTGCTTCCAAGGCTTCTCCTAGAGGCAGGTCTAGTTTAGCTGCTGTGGGTATCACTCCTAGTTCTTCAGGTTCTGTGCCCAAGAAGCACATGCTTAAAATGGCAGAAGATTTAATTACTTTAATTAGAGGCTCTATGCCCCCTCCTGATAAGAGGCCTAGGATGGAGCCAGTGTTGGGGATTATGAGCAGGCTTCGATGTGTCTGAGTCTTGACTGAAGACTTGCAGGAGTATTCTCATTATTCTGATTCTGATGTTGATGATTCTACTCCTTCTGCTTCTCCTCCTGAGGATTTTTCTTTTCAGAGACCCTTCACTCCATGAGAGAGCACTTTAAATGGGAAGGTCAGGACTTCTCTGACTCCAGGAAAAGGTTTAGGGAATTTTATTTTACCCCAGCATAGGCCTTTGGCTATACCTCCTGTTTTGACTGTGGTGGAAGATGTGTTTGCAGAGGCTTCTCTTAATCCTGATTCTTTGCCTCCTGCTCCTGTTAAACCAGATAGGTATTACAGGGTCCCTGAAGCTCATAAGTATCTTTTAAAAGTCCTAGGGCAGACCCAGAAACTGTTAGCCAGGGGCCTAAGGGTGTTAAGGCTTCTGTTGTCAAGAATCCGGTTCCTGCAGATAAAGAGGCCAGGGCCTTGGATAGATGGGGAAAGAAAGTTTATACTTCTTCCACCCTAGCCATGAGAGCTTTGAATTGCCAGTTTCATATGTTAAAATATCAAAATTATCTGCTTTCACAGTTGAAATCTAAGGTTGATGCTCTGGCGGAAGGTATTGATTGTAAAGAGTTACAAGATTTAGTGCATGTTTCTGAACAGGTGGGTAAGCATTCTTTGCAATGTGGTTTTGATGCTGTACAGGCCTCCTCTAGGGTGGCTGCCACTGGGTCAGTTCTTCGCAGGCATGCCTGGCTGAGGGATCAAAATTTATCTGACCATGTTAAAACTAGGATTTTGGATGCCCCTTTGCAATCTGATGTCTTGTTTGGTTCTCCTGTTGAGGCAGTTTTAAAGAAAATGGAAGACAAGGCTAAGTCTATGCAGACTGTTAAAGATTTTTTGCAGGTTCAGCCTCCAAAGTTTAGTAGAAATTGGCCTACTAAGGGGTGGACGTATCCTTCTTATGATTCCCAGTCTAGGGGTAGATCTAGACGTGGCAGGGGCAGAGGTCAGGGCTCTTTCAGGCCTAGAACTGGGGGTTCTCCTGCACAGTCTTCGGGTGAGGGCAGGGGTCAGTCCTTTCGTAAACAGACCCAATGACCTACCTTTTCAGCTGCCAGAACCTTCTCGCCTGGCAGCACCTTTGGGAGGAAGGTTGGCACTTTTCAAAGAAAATTGGAGTTTGATTACCCAAGACAGATGGGTGTTGGATATCATACATCACGGGTACAGGTTTTATTTCCATACCTTGCCTCCTTTCAAAGGCATGCCAGACATTCCTCCTCAACAAAGAATAGAGGCTCACAAGCAAATTTCTCTGTTACTCCAAATAGGGGCCATACAGCCGGTTCCTATGCCAGAAAGAGGCCTAGGATTTTATTCTCGCCTGTTCCTTGTACCAAAAAAGGGGAACATGTGGAGACCAATTTTGGATTTATCTATCCTCAACACTTATCTGGACATTCCCAAGTTCAAAATGTTGACGTTACAACAACTTTTACCTCTGCTGGGCAAGGATCACTGGATGGTAACTTTGGATCTCAAGGAGGCTTACCTTCATGTTCCTATCAGACTAAGTTGCAGGAAATATCTGCGTTTTCGGACTGGGACTTCTCACTATCAGTTCTCTGCATTGCCCTTTGGCTTATCTACTGCGCCCAGAGTATTTACGAAAGTTCTGGCTCCAGTGATAGCTTTCTTCAGGCTAAAAGGAATACAAATCTATCCTTATTTGGACGATTGCCTGATTCTGGCTCAAGGAAAGGACGAGCTTCTTCGTCATTTGGAATATGTGATAGCAGTGCTAAGATGCCTGGGGTATTCTGTGAGCGAAATAAAGTCCAGTCTAGTACCCTCTCAAGACATGTGCTTTCTGGGTGTAAGACTGAATACAGCATCCCAGATGGCCTTTCTAACCCCGGACAAACAAAAGAATCTTTCCCTTTACTTCCATCATCTTTCTCTTCAGTCCGGGCTGACTGCAAGGACAGTCCTACAAGCCTTAGGGTTCATGGCATCTTGTATTCTGGTGCTTCCCAATGCCAAACTGCATATGAGGAAGTTGCAATGGTATCTCAAAAATCTATGGACTCAGCACTGCCAGGATCTGGACACTGTCATTCAAATAATACCTTGCATTCAAAAGGAATTTTTGTGGTGGGCTCAGGAATGTCACCTAAACAAGGGACTCTCTGTGACCCGGCCAGAGGCGAGTCAGATTCTAACTACAGATGCCTCAGACAAAGCTTGGGGAGCTCATCTAAACGGAAAGTGGATACAAGACAAGTGGCCTGTCAGACTACTGCATCTACATATCAATTTGAAGGAGATGTTAGCAGTCCAGTTTGCATTAATAGCTTTCAAGGATTTACTTCTTCCAGGGCAGGTGTTGATTCTAACAGACAACACAACTGTCATGTGGTACATCAACAAGCAAGGGGGAACACATTCTTATCCTCTATGCAGGCAAGCAATGATTTTGTGGGAGACTGCTCTCAGTTTACAACTAAGTCTTCAGGCAAGGTTTCTGCCGGGAGCACAGAACTCCTTAGCAGATGTGTTAAGCAGACAAATCATGGATCCCCACGAGTGGAAACTGGATCTTCATGTATTTCAGAAATTGACAGTGTCCTGGGGAACTCCAGACATAGATCTGTTCGCTTCTCCATTAAACCACCAGCTGCCAAAGTTTTGCACGAAGAGGTTTCATCCCACAGCTTGGAAAGTGGATGCTCTTTCTTTCAGTTGGACAAATCTTCATGTGTATGCCTTTCCACCTCTGCCTCTCCTCCCAAAGGTACTTCTGAAGGTCAGACAGGACAAGCCAAGGATGATTTTGATAGCTCCAGATTGGCCTCGACAGCACTGGTACCCATTACTGAGAAGTCTAGTACGGAAGCCTCCATGGCCTTTGCCTTTGATTCCACATCTGTTGTCCCAGGAGGACAGCCATCTGCTCAATGTCAAGCTTCACTCTCTTCACCTAACAGCCTGGCATATTCTGTTTTAAACCATAGAGGGTCTCAACTTCCACAACAAGTTTTGAATGTGATTTTGGAAGCTAGAAGGCCTAGTACAAGGAAAGTGTACGCAGATAAATGGAAGAGATATTTGTTTTGGAGTGCAGCTAAGGATTTGGATGTTTCTGAGCCTGATTTAAGTGTGGCTCTTCAATATCTTACTGAGTTATTGGACAAAGGTTTGTCCTTCTCTTCTATTAAGATTCATGCTGCAGCAATTTCAGCTCACTATGACTGTGATCCACCATTGTTTTCTCATCCTTTGTTCAAGCAATTTCTTAGAGGGGCAAAGAATATAAGACCCCCACGAAGAGCTCCTACTCCTGCTTGGGATCTCAATTTTGTGTTGGAGAAACTCACTCTACAACCTTTTGAGCCTGCAGCGACTGCTGAGTTGAAATATTTGTCATGGAAGACTGCTTTTTTGTTGGCCATTACCTCTGCAAGAAGGGTTTCTGAATTGCAGGCCCTTATGGCAGTTGAGCCTTTCTTAATTTTTCATAAGGACAGGGTATCTTTGCGTACTAATCCTTCCTTTATGCCTAAAGTGGTTTCTAGTGTGGCTTTAAACCAAACTATTCATTTGCCTACTTTTTATGCAAATCCCCAAAATAAAGGGGAAAAGATTTTGCACACTTTAGATATACACATGCAGTTGCGATATTATTTGGACAGAACTAAAGGGTTCAGACAATCTCAGCAGTTATTAGTTTCTTTTGCTTTGTGCTCTCAGGGCAAGCCCGTGTCAAAACAAACTATTTCTAAGTGGATTGGATTTTGCATTGCTTTCTGTTATTCCCATCATGGCAAAGAGCTGGGATTAGGCCTCATTCCACTAGGGCTACTGCCACTTCCACAGCTTTTTTGAGGAGGGTGGCAACTAAGGATATTTTGGAGGCAGCCACTTAGAGTTCAGTGCATACCTTTTCTAGGCATTACCACCTTCCACTGTACTCTAAATCCAGGGCTGGTTTTGCCACTGCCGTGTTGCAGGGCATTTTGGCAGCTCCTGCTTCTATATGATTTGGCCATCCTCCCTTACCTCTGCTTTGGGATTCTACCCAAGTGTTAGGACTGCAGCAATGTGAGATGAAGAACATAGTACAGTTTTGTACCTACCATAAATGTAGATGTTCGAAGATCCACATTGCTGCAGTCCAATTTACCCTCCCTCCTTCCCCTCTGTAGTGTGAGGTGGTTGTGTGGGTTGAGTTATCCATCTGAGGTATATTGTGCATATTGTATATATGTTGTATATATTGTACATATTTTTGGTATTAGGCTGGTTGGTTGTTTAGTTGTTGTCTTTGGGTTTGGACCTTTCTTTTTAGGGTCTTCTGACATCTGGGGCAAGAAAAGACTGAGGATATGACGTCGGTCATGCGCATTTGTACCCTGACGTTCTGATGTCAGTCAAATGCGCCTTGACCGACGTCAGCTTTATACTCTGATATTCGGGCCGATCGAGGGACAGCGGACTACCCAAGTGTTAGGACTGCAGCAATGTGGATCTTCGAACATCTACATTTATGGTAGGTACAAAACTGTACTTTCTACTAGGTTAGTCCTTAGCAGGGTATTTCAGCTACCAAACGAGATCTGAGGTAGTCCCGCCTTGCATCATGGGATATAGGGTTGCCTCGAGCTGGTAAAAGGAGTTCTCAAGCTAAGCAAGTGCCGAGTCGGAGCCGAGGATCGGCTCCGAACCCATCCAGCAAGAAAGAAGGCGAGAGAAGACAACTAACATGGAACGTTATGGTAGGTACATAACTTCTAATTCTGTCCCATGAATGGGATGTGCTGTATCAAAAGTTACTTTATCAAAATGGCTCAGAGATTGCATTACTTTTTCATACTCCCTTGCAATTGAATCTAAACCTGTACATATCAAAGCTCATTTAACTAGGGCCATCGCAACTTCGGTTGCCTTTCACTCCAGGGCTTCCATGGATGACATTTGTGCAGCAGCCATTTGGGCTAAACTCCATACCTTCATTAAACATTACAAATTGGATGTGGTCTCCAGGGGAAGAGTGGCCTTCGGCTCAGTGGTTCTCAGGAATATTCTTCCATAAGGGCCACCCAGGTTCTCCAAGTAGCTTGGGATTTTGTCCCATCAGTGATGAATAGGAAGAAGGTTAACAACTTCAGGTAAAGAAGTTATGTTTTACCATAAAGTTCCATCTGAGTTGTTGATTTTCCAGTCATCACACCCTCCCACTGTCCCCCACCAAAGGCTCCTGGTGGATCTTCTGGGCCCTTGTGGTGTTTCAGGGTTTCTGCACAGAAATGGCCTCTGTTTTTTCTGTATTCTCCTATATGTTGCATGCAAACTCGAGCTGAGGTAACTGGGAGAAGGGCATTGTGGGTAGCAGCTTAGCTCGAGAGTTTTTGGTGTACGTGAGCTTGGTATTAGGCCGACTCAGTTCCTAGGGCTCAGAACCGAACCCATCAGTGATGACTGGAAGATCAACAACTCGGATGGAACGTTATGGTAAGACATAACTTCTTTTTTGGTACAGGAACAAAAAAGGGGGAATCAGGTCTTACCCCTTGTGAAAAGAATCCCTCAGTGTGGCAATGGGTGATCTCTTCCATCTGCTTTCTGATAGCAATGCACATTTGTGGGAAGTTCAGCTTGATAGCTGACAAACTGAGCAGGTCCATTCTATACCTCACAAGTGGTGTCTCAACAGAAAAAGTGACATATATGATATTCTGTCAAATGGGGCCAGCCTTGCTGCATATCTTTTTGCATCTCCCCTAAACAACAAATACAGCAGCTTTTCTGCCCTGATCCCTCCACCAGGGTAAGCACCAAAGAACGCTCTACTCCATGATTGGCTCCCAGTCTTCTCTATGTTTACCCCCAAATTGCTCTAATTTCCAAATTTCTACAGAAAGCTGCCCAGATGAAGAGCAAAGTCATCCCTCATTACTCCTTACTGGCCTCGATAGATTTTGTTCCCATTCCTTTGGCCTCATCTGCTTTCCACCTTGGATTCTAGATCCAATTCCAGACCTCCTGTCTCGCCCAACAAGCATGATTCATCTGGATTTCTCAAACCTCAAGCTAAGACCATGGTTTTTCCAATTCCCGTACCAGCCAGACAGCCGATGCTCTCCTCCCATGTCCGTCAATAAGGCTTCTACAAGAAAACCTTACTAATGTAAATAAAAAAGATTCATTTTATGGGCACAGCAGAAACACGTTGACCCCCTTCTCAGTTCCTGTACAAACTGTTCTAGAATTTTTGGCAACAATTTTTAATGAGGGAGCGATCTCAACAATTAAAGTTTAGTCAGCAGCAATCTCCAATTTTCCATATTGGAATTGGGAATTCTTCCTTGGCTTCATCTAAGCTTTGTAGAGCCTTTTTGAGAGAGACACTCCTGCTAAGACCTCCATATAAAGATCCTACTCCTCCATGGGGTTTAAAGTTAGTACTGCAGGCCTTAATTAATTCCCTCTTTGAACCAGCAGCTAAATGTGATCTTAAAATGTTCTTTGTGTTTCACTGTCGCAGTCCTGACTTGTGGGATGTCCTGCTGTGGAAGCCCTTGGCTGGCCCGACTACCAGAGTAAAAATCTCCCTCCTCCTAAGGCTGACAGACGTCCTATCCTGACATCAGTATGCTTGAGTGTAAAGGGAGCCAGCCAATGCCATGTCATTAGTCTTTTCTTGTTGTCGGAATCTGAAGCAGTGTTTCAGTGCGTCGGTCTGTACCAGAGAAAGGTCGTCTAAAAGCGAAGTGCTCCATTGGAGAACTCTCTTTCTTGCTTTAACCCATGTCAGATAAGGTTAACAATTGTCTCTGCTGTGGTAAGCAAATCCCACACCAAGACTTTCATATGTTGTGTGTCACCAGCTTAGGCCCGGATCACAACATCCCTAGTTGCCATTTTTGCACCTGTTTCAATTCTAGGACTATCCGACATAAGGCTGAAATCTTAGCTAGGCATCTTATTCTGCCATCTACCTCGCATCATATGATGGTGTCTGCAGGTCTTCCTGAGGTTGAGCTCCCTAAGCTTAGGAAGGACGAGGGGTAAAAGACCCAAGCTTAGGATGCCAGATGACAACCGCTCACCGTCTGCCAGTCCCCCAAGACTTGTTATCACTGAGGAAGCTAAGTGCCTTTCATAGCCCCCTTCTGCAACTGAGGTGATGATGCAGGCCTCTCTCAAGATTCTTCTGGATTCCAACATGCTTTCAGGTCCCTCAGCTTCTGCAAAGGCCTTAGCTTTCAGTTCGTCGGTTTGGTCTGGAAGCACTCCGCAAACCTCTGCTTCAGACAAGCAAATTTTTTAATGGTGATGTTCCTTTGAGGCGTCAGCCTGCATCATTTCTTCCTTACAAAGAGACTGGCAGCAGGATTGCAGATGTACCTAAGCCCAAGGCCAGAGCTACTTCTAAGAAGGGTTCTACCTCAGGTTCTATTCCTAGGGCTACCGGCTGCCATGCACTACAATATCAGCAAGACCTGATCAGGGTAACAGAAGACCTTATCTCCTTAGTCAGAGCTAGGCAACCCCCTTTGGAGTCTTCCCGACGGAAAAGGAAGAGGGATCATATCCCTGAAGTTTTCTCTGAATCTCCTGATTCAGATGAGGATTCTGATCTGGAGGAGTCTGTCTTTGACGGGGGACTCTTCCTTACTTCTTTTGAAGATTCAGATTCTGAAGAGAATCTGGCGTCAGCTGCACCTCCTGAAGCCATCACTTTTGGGGAAATACTCAATGCCTTGAGGGAACATTTCCAGTGGGAGGGACAGTAACACCCACAGTCTAAAAAGAGGGTTAGGGAGTTGTTTGACCTCTCGAAATACAAACCTTTGTCTATTCCTCCTGTATTGAAGGTGGTAGAGGATGTTTGTATGGATTCTTCCCTGAATCCAGATTCTCTACCTCCAATCCCTCAAAAACCAGACAGGTTTTACAGGGTGCTGGGCTCGCATAAATACCTCTTCAAAAAAACCTGTGCTGATCCAGAGGTTGTCACTCCAGGTCTCAAGGGAGTAAGAACCAGCTCTTCAGCAAACCCTTTACCTGCTGAAAAAGAAAGCAGAGTGCTCGACAGATTTGGTAAAAAAGTCTACAGTTCTGCTACTGTAGCCATGAGGGCCCTTAACTGCTAGTTTCATATGATAAATATCAACAATGTGTTTTAGATCAAGTGAAGCAAAAGATATCCTCTTGGAAGACCAGAACATTTTCAAGAAATTGTTAGACCTTTGCCATTCCAGCTCCCATGTGGCTAGACACTCATTACACTGTGGTTATGATGCTATGGAGGCCTGTAGCCTAGCTACTGTATCTGGTTCTGTCATTAGAAGGCATGCTTGACTTAGGGAATAGATCCTACCAGATAATATCAAATCCAAATTTGTAGATGCACCCCTGGATAAGGACTTCCTCTTTGGGCCAAAAGCTAAAGCTGTGCTCAGAAAGATGGAAGATGTCGCTGTTCCTTTCTGGATACAATAGAAGAGTCGTCATGGGTTCTGTTCAAATGGGTTTATTTTATACAAACGCATAGTTAAGGTTACTGACTTTAACTTATATACCAACTAACAACTGCGTTCATGCATGCTATCACTGTGACTACGCTTACAGAATGTCCCCACGGAATGCATGTGTTTGGGATTTTATACGTGTACATAAAACCTTGACACACTTCTTAAAGATACAGCGCACATCACTTGCACTCCAATCTATATCCTCCCTCTTTGAGAATTAGATCATATGATGTGATGAGTTTATTGGCAGAAATCAGAGGTAGTTCTTTGTCATGCATTATACAATGCTAAATACACAGATGTATACACAATCAAGTCTCATCAAGTCCATGTTGCTGCATATTTCACACTAGGCTTTGATACTCGTCCATATTGTGTGATATAAAGTAGTGAATGAGATTTAGCAGCTGGAACTGTCTCTGTAAAATTTTTGCCCTGTGGAATGGTCTGATCATTTTCTGGAATGGAGTCAGAATTTTGAACACATTCTGGTATGGGAACAGTGTCTGATTCGCTCTTAGATTTGAAGTATGCATCACTGACAGAATGTGATGGTGATGGTGATTCTGGTACAGGAAGAATATGTCGACAATTCCTCGTATATTCCACACCTTCGGAGTTTACCAGGAAAGATCTTGGTTCTGCACAGAGGCCTGTAATCTGTCTATTCGATCAAAACCTTTCATTGTCCGGATTCTTACCCTCTCTCTTTCCCTCAATGGACGAAGTAATCTGATCGGTCATAACTAGATTTCTGGATATTACGCTTCTTAAACAACTGAGTCTTGATGGTTTTATTGTTCTTAGGTTTAGGCTTCAACAGAATGGAATTACTGGGTAGCATCGTTCTAGTTTGCCTGGAAAGTAGTCTTTGAGCAAGTGAGCCAAGAATATTGTCATCTGGAACGTTTCTGAGATTAAGTAAATTCAAGAACACGTCTGTATTGTCACACTTTGACCTTTCAAGTAATTGCTTTGCACTCTGTACTGCATGTTCAGCTAGACCATTGGGCTAAGGATATTCAGGACTACTATTGACATGACATGTACAAAGTCCCATTCTTTTGCAAATTTCTGAAACAATTGGCTAGTAAATTGAGTACCATTGTCAGAAAGAACTTTATGTGGACAACCATGAACTGAGAAATGACGTTTCAACTTGGTAATAACAGCAGTGGAGATTAGGTTAGGTAGTAGATCATTCTCAAACCAATTTGAATAAGAGTCCACCAAAACCAGATAGTGTTGATTGTTCCACTCAATATCAGTTGCAATATTGACCAAGGTAGTTCAGGAACTGGACTTAGCTGAGGTGGTTCTCTTTGCAAATATGGTCTGGTACTATTGCATACTGAACAAGAAGAAAGTACTTTATCAAATGTCTTGTGGTAAGGAAGACCAAAACACTAATTCTTTGGCTCTTCTCTTAGTGGATGTGGTTGTGGATCATGGGTGATCACGATGCAAAATCTGGATATACTCTTGTAACAAAGCAGGAACAACAATTTTAGGACCTCTGAAAATAATGCCATTTTCCATCAACAATTCATCTCTATAAGGAAAGTAGATTTGCACTTCAGGTGGTATACTAGATTGCTTTGATGGCCATCCAGCATTAATGTAGTGACTGAGCTTCTGTAAAATTGGATCAGTCTGAGTGTGATCTCTTAATTCGTCAAGTCTAGTGGTGGAAAAATTACGTACTGACATCACATCAAAGTCAAAATTCTCTGCGTCAAGCTGATGTTCTTCGTGTTTCATTGTTGCAGTCATTACATTTGGGTAATCTGCTGGCAGGTTGCCCTCAGTCGGCCTGAATTCCAAAGTCTTGGGTCCTGCATTGGTTGCTGTCTCCTCTTCCATGACGTCAGGTCGCCAGGGGTATAAAACATGCAGCTGTCGCCATTTTCTTTAGTCTTTCTTGCCACGCGGTGCCCAAAGCAGAAGCATTTCACAAGTGCCGTTCGTCCGACTACTGAAATATTCGAGTTTAAGTTTCAGAACCGAAGTCTTCACTAAAGCTAAGTACCCCATTGGGGAAACTGTCAGAAAAAGTTAATAATTGTATTACTTGTGGAAAGCAAATACCTCATAAGGATTTCCATCTATACTGTATTCCTTGCCTAGGCCCTGATCACAATGTGCCTGGCTGTCAGTTTTGTGCTAGATTTAACCAACGCACTATTAAACGTCGGTATATTTTTGCATCAAAGTATTTTGGAAACAGATTTAACTACCCAGAAATGTCGTCGGATAGTAATCCGACTACCGGAGTACATAAAAAATGCAAAGAAAAGGACAGAGAAAGGCAGTTGCGATCCAAAACTGACGACGAAGCTTCTCCTAAGCCAGTCGCCGGTACTCAGTGAGGCACTTTCGCAGCCCCTGATACCCGCTACCTTCGAGTTGCAGGCCTCTACCGACACCCATGTGGAGTCTGGCATGCCGCAAGATACTCAAGGTGTTGGACCGACGGATATATCTCCCTCAGATGGATCTGGAGCCGCTGAGCAGGCACCGGCTTCTTAGGGTGTATTCAGACCTCAACATTTGAATATCAAACCGATGAAAGCTGCAAAACCAAAGACAAAAACAACTTCTAAAACTAAAAAAACAACGTATGAGCCACGTGCACAGGTTCTATGCCTAAAAAACAGATGATCAAAATGGCTGAAGACCTTATTATCTTGATCAGGGGTACCCATCCCCCTCCTGATAAGAGGCCTAGGCAAGACACTGATTATGAATCTTCAGATCAGGTTTCTATTTCTTCTGATTCCTCTTCTGATCAGGAATTATCTATACCTCCCTATGAAGATTCTGATGCTGAGGAGTCTATTCCATCTGCATCTCCTCCTGAGGATTATTCATTTGGAGAAACCTTGCATACTTTGATGGAGCATTTTCACTGGGAGAGTCAAGACTTCTCAGAATCAAAAAAGAGGCTCAGGGATTTCCTCCTTCTTCCTCAGCACAGGCCTTTAGCCATCCCCCCCTGTTTTAGACATTGTGAATGATGTGTTTTTGGAGTCAAGCGTGGCCCCTGACTCCTTACCTCTGGCTCCCAGTAAGCCTGACAGATACTACAGAGTCCCTGATGCACATACATTTTTATTTAGAAACCCTGCTACTGATCCTGAAACTATTTCACAGGGTCTAAAGGGAGTTAAGGTCTCAACAGTAAAAAATCCTACCCCCTCTGACAGAGATTCTTGATCACTGGACAGATGGGAAAAAAAGGTTTATACATCTGCAGCCTTGGCAATCAGGGCCTTAAACTGTCAATTTCATATGCTTAAGTACCAACAACATGTTATGGGATTGCTGAAACAGAAAATTATTTTGATTTCAGAATGTGCAGAAAATAAAGAATTGAAGGAATTAGTGCATGCAGCTGAACAAGTTGGAAAGCATACTTTGCAATGTGGTTTTGATTCCTTAGAGATCTCCTGCAGGGCCGTAGTAAGTGGATCTGTGATTAGGAGGCATGCCTGGTTAAAGGAACAACATTTACCTGATCTTGTTAAAGCTAAATTGCTAGATGCATCTTTACAGCATGATTCTCTGTTTGGTATTAAGGCAGAAGAGGTTTTAAAGAAAATGGAAGATAAAGCTAAGTCTATGCAAACTGTTAAAGACTTCTTACAAGTGCAGCCACCAAGATTCAGTAGACACTGTCCTGCAAAAAACTGGTCCTTTCCTGTGTCAGACAGAGCTCAAAGGGGCAAATCCAGACATCCTAAGGGTTCCAGATACCAGGTGCAAGACGCATACAGGTCAAAGCAATGGGGTGCTTCCACCTCTAAATCTGGAGGAGATAAAGCGCAAACCTACAGAAAGCAATCCCAATGACTTCCCTCTGCCTACATCAAGCACTTATCTTTTGGCAGCACCCATAGGGGGGAAAACTAGCATTTTTTTCTCAAAATTGGCAGTTAATAACCCAGGACAAGTGGGTACTAAACATTGTATCACAGGGATACAGATTTCATTTCCACACTCTGCCAAAGGCAAATGGTTGGCTAGATCTGCCAATAAATCAGTGGGCAGAGGCACAGAAACAGGATATGTCCCTCATGGATATGGGGGCCATTCAGACAGTACCAGAACAGGAAAAAGGACAAGGTTTTTACTCGACTGTTCTTGGTACCCAGAATGGACAAGGCCTGGCGTTCAATACTGGATTTATCGCTTATGAACACATACCTGGACATTCCAAAATTCAAAATGCTGACTTTGCAGCAGCTTCTGCCCATGCTGGGCAAGAATGCTTGGCTGGAGACTTTAGACCTAAAAGAGGCATACCTGCATGTCCCAATAAGACAATCGTGCAGAAGATACCTCAGATTCAAGGCTGGCTTAATGCATTACCAATTCTCTGCACTGCCCTTTGGCTTATCTACTGCGCCCAGGGTCTTTACAAAGTGCCTGGCACCAGTAATTGCATTTTGCAGACGAAGTATACAAATATATCCTTACTTGGACGACTGTCTTATTCAAGCATAGAACAAGGACATTCTTCTTCGACATCTGGCGTTTCTGAAAAGGCTTCTAACATGCCTAGGGTACACAAACGAAAATAAATCACAACTGGTACCCTCTCAAAAGATAACATTCCTGGGTGCAAGCTTAAACACAACTGCCCAGATGGCTGCCAGACAAACAAAGGCAACTGACTACTTACTTCAAACTGATGGCAACAAAAACCCAGTCTTCTGCAAGACAAATTATGCAGGCTGTGGGCTTCATGGCATCCTGCATACTACTGATTCCATATGCAAGACTGCATATGAGGAAACTTCAGTGGTACCTAAAAAGTTTGTGGAGTCAACATTCACACAGTCTGGAAACAATGATTTCTCTCATTCCCTGCCTGCAACAGGAGTTTCTGTGGTGGGCAAGGGCATGTCACCAAAACATGGGACGGCCATTCACTCTACCTCCTGCCAGCCAAACCATCACAACAGACGCATCAGATTATGCCTGGGGGGCCCACATGGCAGGAAGATGCATTCAGGGCATATGGTCTCCAAAACAAATGCCATCTGCATAACAACCAGAAAGCGATGCTAGCTGTTCAAAATGCCCTAACAGCCTTCAAGGACTTACTTCATCCAGGACAACTACTGATAAAGATGGACAACACCACAGTCATGTGGTATATAAACAAGCAAGGGGGCACACACTCATACCCCCTCTGCAGATTAGCCATGACACTGTAGAACACAGCTTTGACCTACCAAATACATCTTCAAGCACAATTCCTGCCAGGAAAACAAAACGCTGTGGCAGACGATTTAAGCAGAAACCTTATGGACCCTCATGAGTGGAAACTAAATCCACAAGTCTTCAGCATGATAACAGAGAAATGGGGGAGCCCAGACATAGATTTATTTGCCTCTCCTCAAAATTATCAATTGAAAAGAATTCTGCACAAGGACTTATCACAGACAAGCATGGAAAGTGGACGCCCTATCCTTCAGTTGGAAAAACCTCTCAGTTTACGCCTTTCCTCTTCTGCCTCTTCTCCCCAAGGTCCTCCAGGCTGAGAGTCTCAGAGTCTGTAGGTTACAGATGCTGCAGAGACTGCCTGGAGGGCTCATTCCCAACACCTTCAATCCCAAGGCAGGTGAGAAATTCAGTTTGGAGACAAGCACATGAATTAGAAAGAACTGATGGCAGTTCAAAAGGGCCTTTTAGTTTTCAAAGAACAATGGAAACCAGAGGTTCTGCTAGTCAAAACAGACAACACCACAGTAGTGTGGTACATAAACAAACAAGGAGGCACTCACTCTTATTCTCTTTGTTGATTAGCTATGCAGTTCTGGCAGACAGCTCACTCTCTGGGGTTGCACCTCATGGCACTGTACGTTCCAGGTACTCAAAACACTCTAGTAGATCATCTTAGCAGGAACTTGATGGATCCCCATGAGTGGCAGCTGCATCGGGAAACATTTCTCAGCATAGTCCAGAAATGGGGATTCCCCACACATGGACCTCTTTGCCACCAAAGAAAATGCTCAACTGAAAAGATTCTGTTCTAGGAGCAAACTACCCACAGCCTGGAGGACAGATGCTTTCTCCTTCCTTTAGAGCCATCTTTTCCTTTATGCATTCCCCCCACCTTTTCTTCCACGTGTCCTCCTAAAAGTCAGGGAAGAAAGCCCAAGGGTCATTCTGATAGTCCCAGATTGGCCCAGGCAGCACTGACATCCTCTGCTACTAAGTTTAGCCAATGAAAATCTGTGGCAGTTACCTCAGAGAGTCAACCTTCTGACTCAGGACAGGGTGCGTCCTAACCTACAGACTCTGAGACTCTCAGCCTGGATAATTCCCCAACTTCCTCCTCTGAGCATACCCCAACCAGACAAGTTCAAGACATTCACAAGGAGGCTAGAAGACCTAGTACTAGGAAGTCATACTCAGCCAAGTGGAAAAGATTCTCCATTTGGTGTGAGCAGCAAGGCCTCAATCCTAACTCAGCCAATATCTCTGCCATTTTAGATTACCTGGCTACCTGGTTGACAGAGACCTATCCTTTTCTTCCATCAAAATGCACACCTCTGCCATTTCAACCCACATCCCTATTCTTCCTCCTGCTTTTTCCTACCCCCTGATGAAACAATTCTTTAGGGGAGTGATTCATATCAGACCTCCCAGGAGACAATCCATACCTCCATGGGACCTCAGTCCCCCCCCCCCCCCCAACTGGCAGGTTTTGCTAAATTAAAATTCTTAACTTGGAAGACTGACCTTATACTTGCTATCACCTCAGCTAGGAGGGACTCTGAGCTGCAAAGCTCCCATGGCAGTGGAACCATTTCTTATATTACACCCAGACAGAGTATCACTTAGTACTAATCCATTCTTTATGCCCATGGTGGTCACAGACACATCTGTGAGTCAAGCTATACACTTGCCTACATTCTTCCCCAAGCCTCAGAACAAGGGGATGAGAATTCTTCAATCCTTGGATGTGCACAGACAGCTCCGCTGCTGTCTTGACAGAACTAAATCTTTCAGAAAATCAGACTAACTCTGTGTCCTTTGCCATTGACTCTGAAGAGAAACCAGTTACCAAACAGATTATCTACACATGGATCTGTCACTGTATTTCCTTTTGTTACAGCCATCATGGTAAAAAGACACCAGAAGCTCTCAAGACTCACTCTATTTGGGCCACTGCTACTGCTGCTGCCTTCCTGAAACGAGTACCTACCAAAGACATTTCGAAAGCTACTACCTGGTCATCTGTGCATACCTTTACCAGACACTACCACTTTTTAGCCTTCTGCAAGTTTAGAGCAGGATTTGCCATTGCCATCCTGCAGGGCATCCTGTGTTCCCCATAATCTTCCTTCCAACCTCATTTCAGCTGTGGGAATCATCCCACAAGTCAGGACTTCAACAGTGAAACATGAAGAACGTAGTACAGTTGTGTACACTTACCATAAATGTAGATGTTCGAGTGTATTTACTGTTGCAGTCTTCTTTCCCTCCCACCTTCCTCCTTTGCCTACAGTAGCAGTCTTCTGCTTCTAACTTCTTCACTAACCAGAGGACCCCTGGGTGTTTCCCTGCAGGGCCCTTTTTCTGCCTTTGACCCTTGCTTATGATTCATCCTTGGGGGATCTTACCTTCTAGGGGGAAAGAAAAAACTGATGTCATATCATTGGCTGGTTCCCTTTATACCAAAGCATGCTGATGTAAGGATAGGACATCCGCCAGCATTAGGAGAAGGAGGATTTTTTCTCTGGTAGTCATGTCGGCCAAGGGCTTCCACAGCAGAAAATCCCACAAGTCAGGACTGCAACAGTAAATACACTCGAACATCTGTATTTATGGTAAGTGTACACAACTGTACTTTCCTGACCTGGAAAACTATTTTTCTAGTAGCCATTACTTCTGCTAGAAGAATTTCAGAACTTCAGGTATTGTCCGCTAAACCTCCCTACTTGTTTTTTTTTCATAAGGATACAGAAACATTACATAGCAATGCTTCTTTCCTACCTAAGGTGGTGTCAGTATCTAGTATTAACCAGCCCATTAATCTGCCAGTATTCTTTCGCAAATTTGCAAACAAAGGTGAGTATATGTTAAATTTATTAGATGTCCAGAGGCAATTACATTTATACCTGCATGGAATGAGAGATATGAGGAAGACTCATCAATTATTTGTGTTCTTTGCAGAATCTAAATTGGGGAAATCATTTGCAAAGGTAACTTTATCCAGATGGCTGATGAATTGCATGTTATTTATCTAAGGCAAGCTGGATCTATCCAGGGCTTACATGGACATCATGTGCAGCTGCAACTTTGGTCAATCTTCATACCTTTATTACTCATTACAAACTGGATCTGGTCTCAAGAGGAAGAGCAGCCTTTGGCTTAGCTGTGCTCAGGAATATCCTTCCTTAGAGTCCACCCAGGATTTAGGTAGCTGGTACTGTGTCCCAACAGTTAAGGATAGAATGAAAATTGACAACATCAAATAAAAAATGTATGTACTTACCATAAAGTTACATGCATGTTGTCAATTTTCATTCTTCCTCAACTTCCCACCCACCAACCCCCAACCTTTTTCACAGTGGATTTCCTGAAGAATGAGAGGCTATAAGGACACCACAGTTCTTAATGTTGAGCTCCAGATATGGCTTATTCTGTAGGATATTTACAGTAGTTTTATTTTATGTAAAAACAGCAAACAAGATCTGAGGTATGTTAGGGGTTGGTGCATTATGAGTAAGGGAGGCACTCCAGAGCTTTTTGATGGACACAAGTTAAAGTAATGGCCGAGCTGGATCCAAGGATTGGATCCGAGCCTAACAGTTGAGGAAGAGTGAAAATGGACAGCACAAATGGAACATTATGGTCAGTGTATAACTTTTTTTTTTTTCAGCTCAGGAGCAGGTAATGGAGAATGAGCTCCATACCACTCAACCTCTTGGAGCATGAAATCTGGGCAAAGATCCAAAAATAGGGACAACTTTTAAGGACTGCTCTTACAAACTTAGAAAGTTGATAGAGTAACAGATTTTGCATTTGCATGACTTTTCTGAAGGATATGAAGTCTGAAGCTGAAATGTCTGTCATTATTTTCCAACTTCAATCTTTAATGTTTTGCCACTAATTTGCCAGAAAACCACAATTTTATGAAAAATGGACCAAGAATATGAGACAAAAATATTGGCATTCTACAAGAATCTGTACAGCTTGAGAGGTATAATGAGCTACTGCATCTGAGGAAAATGGTGCATCCTTCCAAACACATGGGTGAGCATGATTAGTGTCATGTTATTAATTATATATTTACAACAGAACACCGTAGGATCATAGGAGGTTACTAGGCTAATGGCCCTGGGGCCCTTACAAGCTTGGCCAAGAGATTATCTTCAAAAAAGAAACCTCAGTCAACAGCTGTTTCCCCTGTCAGTGAGGGACACAGGTGGAACCCCTGGGACAGATTTGTGGTTTCCCATCCACTCATCAAGGTTGCGCTTGAAGAGGGTCAGCAAGGTACTCTGTTTGACATCTATGGGAAATCTATTCCGAGACAGAGCACCCTCTGGGAGACAAACCTGTCTCTCCAGCATGTTTGTTGATGTCGCATATTAGATTTAGGCCTTTAGAGTAGGTAATGTGCAAGGATTTAGACTTACGGTTATGGAGCTTCTCTAGTAGGGCAGAGTCCGATATTGCCTTGTAGATGAGACACAGATCACCTCTGAGCAATTTATTTGATACCAAATAGAGTGATAGTGATTTGATCCTGTCCCCATAGGACAGGTGTTGGAGGCCATGGATCCTCTTTGTTAGGTATTTCTGTGGCCTTTCCAGTTGGTGCAGGTGTTTGGAGAGGTACATACCAAACTGGGCGTTATACTCAATTATTGGCCTAATGAGGGATGAGTAGAGAGTAATAACCTCCTTTTTTTCTGGATGTAATCCCTTTACTCATGAGATGAACCAAGTAAAAGGCTTTTCTGACCACTGCCCTTACATGATGGTCGAATGTGAGATTGTTTTCAACCTGAGTACCCAGGTCTCTCACAAAGGTTGTGTGCTTAGGGGGTTGCCATTGATGTGGTAATCAGTAGGGACCGTGCTTTTGCAGAATGATATGATGATGCATTTTTTTGCATTTAACTTATAAAGCCATGAATTTGGCAGCAATCATTTGTTGCTATCAGACCCTCTTGCAGTATGTTAACATCATTTGGGGAGTCTGTGACAGCACCCAACTTACAGTCGTTCGCAAACTTGGTCGGCCACAGCCCTTTTGTCTTTGCCTGGACCTCTGGAAAGTAGATGCCAAACAGTAGGGGTCCTGGGACAGATCCTTGGGAGCACCACTAGTGGCAGGTCTGCTGTCAGAGGTGGAGGTGCCTATTTTGACCTTGTAGGTCCTATTGTTGAGCCAGATGGCCACTCACCTGATGAAATAGGGATTTATGCCAAGTTGTGTTAGCTTTTCGATGATGCGCCAGTGGGGGATTTTGTCAAAGGCCTTGGCCAAGTCAAGGTAAGCTATATGTACTGACTTTCCCTCATCCATGGCTTTGGTGACAGTCTCAAAGAAGTCAACCAGGTTCAGTAGGCAAGATCTGTCCTTGATGAATCTGAACTGGTTAGGGTCAAGTGCATGGAGATTGCCTATGTCCTTGTTAATGAGATCCATAATAATACGCTCCATGGCTTTACAGATCAGACTTGGCAAACTAATGTGACGATAGTTTCCAGGGTCAGTAGTGACACCACCTTTGTGCAAGGGGATGACAGTGGCAGTTCTCCACTTTTCTGGAATGAAGCCTGTACTTGGGCCATGGTTGAATAAGGGTGCTCAATGCCAAAGCTAGTTCTTGCTGGAGATGGTGCAGAATACAGCCTGTGATACTGTCAGATCAAATGGAAGCTGTGTTCTTTGCCTTGGATAGGACCTTTAACACTTGATCTACGGAGATGTAAGGTGCAGGAAAAGTATCGGGGATGTCGAATGGGCCTTTGGGGGGTAGGGTGATTAAGTTTGCGCTGAACCTATCTGCTAGCAGGTTAAGTCAAAAGGATCAGTGTAAGTGGTACCATTAAGTATTAATTCGGAACAGACCTGGACTTTGCCATGGAGGTTTCTGATGTAATTGAAGAAGGCTTTGTGGTCTCCCTTTATTTCGGAGGCTACTTTCAATTCATAATTGGTTTTGGAGGTTTGCACTAGTGATCTAATTTGCTTGTTGAGGCTGAGGAGGAAGTTTTTCCAATTTGGAATTTGTTCCTTTTTACCCTTTGACAACAGTTTCTTCCTTTTGTTGTAAAGCCTGTTGATAGAGTGCAATATTCACCATGACTGTAACTTATAGACCATCTAGGGCAGTAGCAATGCAGTAAAATATCTCGTCTTCAGTGCAATACATGCAGATTTGTAAATTAACCATAGTGCAATGCTGTAAGGTCCATAGTGCAATATTCTAATGTTCACAGTGCGATAGTCAAATGTCTCTTTTTGTGCAAGGATCAATGCAATGTCTTAACCAAATACCTGTGGAATACTAAAGTCTCATGCAAGTAAGTGTTCAGTTCAAAAAGTGTTAAAATGTTTCTAATTTTACTCCTCCTCCTTCACAAATATAGACAACTAAGAAACCTATCAAAAACATACTACATTAGATAAAAAATCCTACTACACCTCTGCACAGCTAAGCAACTCATCTAACCCTTGTAAATACTGGTCTACACTGAACAAAATCCTCTATCCAGGCAGACCTTCTAACCCCTCCCCTTACCCAGACTCATCTCCTGAAGAAACTGCTACCCTCCTAAACAACCATTTTATTGATACCATCCAGAATCTCATACCCACTAAACCAAGCTTAACTTTACAACCTACAGCACCCAACACTCAAACCTCAACTCAGTTCTCCTTTCAGCCCATTTCTACCTCTTATATTAAATCTTTACTTCTTAAACTCAAACCCTGTTCTGCCTCCACAGACAAACTACCACCTACCTTCCTTAAACTTGCTGCTGACTCTATTGCCTACCCTGTCTCTGTACTAATAAACAGATCAATTCTTGAATCAACTCTTCCTACACTGTGGAAATCTTCCTTCACTATACCATTACACAAAGGAGGGAACTCAACTGACCCCGTAAACTACCGACCCATTGCCATTCTACCCCCCTCTCTAAGATACTAGAAAAAAGTATTCACACACAGCTTCTTAACCACCTTATCAAACATAAACTACTCACCCCAACCCAACATGGATTCCATCCCAACCACAGTACTACCACTGCCCTCCTTTCCTTCACTCACACTATTGCAGAGGCAATGGATAACAATAAGCTTGTCTCTTGTCTCTTCCTCGACCTCTCAAAGGCTTTCGATACTGTTTCTCATCCTTTACTACTATCCAAACTCTCAAACCTACACCTATCCACATCCTCCTTAACATGGTTCACCAGCTACTTAACCGGAAGACAGCAATCTGTCAGATGGCTCTCATCCATCTCCCCCCCTTCCTTCCTACCCCCACTGGTGTACCCCAAGGCTCCATCTTAGGTCCCCTCCTGTTTAATGTATTCACCAATGACCTGTCTACCTCCTACAAAGAGTCTTCCCTCATAAAATACGCTGATGACTCCACACTTATATCTCCAACAACATCTCCAAGCTCCATACCTTAACCCAACAAGCCTTCCTTTCCACTGAGCAGTGGCTATCTGGCAACCAATCTCTTGCCCATCATAAATCATCATTTGTCATCACATCCTCTAACAACACAACTATTCAACCTGATACCAATACAAAACTACATGGAGTCATAGTAGATGACAAACTGCAATTCAACCTCCACTTACTCCAATGCATAAAGAAAACACATAAAAAACTAGGTCTACTTTATCGAAACAAAAAATTTCTCACCCCAAAGGCTATACTGACACTTGGACAGGCACTACTTCTCCCCTCCCTCCTGTACGCCGCCCCTATTCTCACCAACATATAAGTCACCCCCCTGAATAAACTCCAACAAACCTATCACAAAATAGCTAGATTCATCACCAAGTCACCATACAACACACACCATTGTATTGCATTAAACTCTCTCCAATGGCTAGAACTCCCCCAACAACTGCTTCTATCTCAATTTCAAATACTACACTCTATTCTCTACAAACCCTCTTTCTGTCCATCTCTCTCACCCTTAGTCTCCACCTATACTCCATCCCAGACCCTCCGTACATCAAACCAACAGCTACTAGACCTATATCAACCAAACAAATCTATTGGGAAAATACTCTATAAACATACTGTCACCAATGCCTGGAACAAACTCCCCCGTAGCCTGTGATCCATTACCCACTACACCCAGTTTAAAAATGAACTACAAACTTTTCTACTTAACTCCAAGACTTGTTCTTGTCATAAACCCACCTAGTCTCCTTTTCCTGTCTCACACTTTGCTATACACCATTCTGAAAAAAAAAATTTTTTTGATGATATAACTTCATGTATGTATTTTATGTATTAACAGCTTTGTAATTGTTCTCTTCTATACTCAAGTTTGTTATTGCTTTTACTCAGCTTTGTTATTTTTAACAGCTGTGTAAATCCCTCAGCTATGTTAGTACTATACTTCTCAATGTACTATTATGCAAATTTTCTGGAGCTTTTCTCCTTGGGTCTCCACTGAAAATGGGCCAAAAACCCAGTTGGACTAACAAATGGCCATAAATAAAATAATAAATAAATAATTATGTGCAATATTAGTCTGTCTACCTGCATATCCATCATCATATCCATCATCAGCTAGGTGTATAGCTAATTATTATATGTGTAAATGTCAGTGAAAATAATCTGTATGTTGTCTGCACATTGAGTCCGGAGACACAGAATTTCATTTAGTTTTTGCACTTGTGTGATTTCTGAATGACAATAAAATTTACTTTGACTTTGACTATGGCTGAGTCCATGCAGTTGTATAGGTGTTTGTATAATGCATTGCTGTACTGTTTAGCATAGTTGTCTGCATCCTCTGAGAGGGCAGTGGTGTGAAGCTACTGATACCCTCCCTTAGGAGGTTGTAGTCAGCTTTTGAGAAGATGATGTTCATCGTGTTTCACTGTTGCAGTCATTACACTTGGGTTATCCTGCTGGCAGGCTACCCGCAGTCGGCCTGAATTCTAAAGTCCTGGTCTGGCGTCGGTTGTTGTCGCCTCTTCCCTGACGTCAGTGCGCCAGGGGTATAAAAGATGCAGCCGACGCCATTTTCTTCAGACTTTCTTGCCGTGCGGTGCCCGAAGCAAAAGCAGCGTGCAAGTGCCGGTCGGCTGACTCCTGAGATTTTTGAATCCGAATTTCAGAACCAAAGTCTTCATTAAAGCTAAGTACCCCATTGGGGAAACTTTTTTCTTGCTCCAGACCGATGTCAGAAAAAGTTAACAATTGTATTTCTTGTGGGAAGCAAATACCTCATAAGGATTTTCACTCTTACTGTATTCCTTGCCTAGGCCCTGACCGCGACGTTGCTAGCTGTCGGTTTTGAGCTATATTTAACCAACGCAGTATTAAGCGTCGGTTCGATTTTGCATTTCATTACTTTGGCCGAAGGTTTAATTATATAATGCTGTCTGAACAGCCGACGACCGGAGTTTACAAAAAACGTAAGGACAAGGAAAAGGATAGGCATCCGAGGTCCAAAACTGATGACGAGGCCTCCGCTAGGCCAGTTGCCGGTTGTCAGTGAGGCGCTTTCGCAGCCCCTGGTGCCCGCTACCTCAGAGCCACAGGCCGCTTCCGACTCCCATGTGGAGCTGACTGGGCCTCTGGATACTCAAGGTATTGGACATTTGGAAATCATTCCCTCAGATGGGTCCAGAGCCGCTGAGCAGGCATTGGCTTCTGAGGGTGTTTTCAGACCTACACAGTTATATGTTAAACCATCTTCAGCTTCAAAGACTAAAGCAGCTCTAAAGACAAAGAAACAAGTACAGCATTCTCCTACTCGGACTTCCATGCCTAAAAAACAGATGCTTAAAATGGCCGAAGACCTAATTACTATGAGCAGGGGTTCCCATCCCCCTCCTGATAAGAGGTCTAGGTAAGAGACAGAATATGATTCTTCAGATCAGGTTTCTATTTCCTCTGATTCCTCTTCTGAACAGGGCTATTCTATTCCTCCCTATGAGGACTCTGATTCTGAAGAATCCATTCCTTCAGCCACTCCTCCTGAGGATCATTCTTTTGGGGAAACCCTGCATACCACGAGGGAGCATTTCCACTGGGAGAGCCAAGATTACTCAGAACCTAAGAAAAGGCTCAGAGACTTTTTGCTTCTACTTCAGCACAGACCCCTTGCTATTCCTCCTGTTCTAGACATTGTAGATGATGTATTTTCAGAGTCACCTGACTCTTTACCCCCTGCACCTGCTAAGCCAGACAGATACTACAGGGTCCCTGTTTCTCATAAATTCCTATATAAAAACCCCGCTGCTGATCCAGAAATTATATTTCAGGGTCCCAAGGGGGTCAAAGCTTCCACTGCAAAAAACCCTGTCCCCTCTGATAGGGATTCTAGGGCACTGGACATATGGGGGAAAAAAGTTTACATTTCTGCTACCCTAGCTGTAAGGGCTTTAAATTGTCAGTTTCATATGCTTAAATATCAGCAATACTTAATGTCACTGTTTAAACAGAAAATGTTGACAAATTCTGAATGTGCAGAGAACAAGGAAATGCAGGATTTATTGCATGCAGCTGAACAAGTGGGAAAGCATACTTTGCAATGTGGTTATGATTCACTGGAGGCCTCTTGCAGGGCTGCTGTTACAGGTTCTGTTATTAGAAGGCATGCTTGGTTAAAGGAACAGAATCTGCCTGATCTTGTTAAAGCAAAATTATTAGATGCTCCATTACAGCATGATACTTTGTTTGGTGCTAAAGTAGAAGAGGTGTTAAAGAAAATGGAGGATAAAGTGAAATCCATGCAAACAGTTAAAGATTTTTTACAGGTACAGCCACCCAGATTTAGCAGAAACTGGCCTTCAGAAAAATTGGTCCTTTCCAGTATCAGACAGGCCACAAACAGGCAGATACAGACGTCCCAGAGGCAGATCTCAGCCCCAAGGCTCATACAGGCCTAAACAATGGGGTGCTCCTACCTCCAAAAGCGGAGAAGACAAATCACAACCTTACAGGAAACAGTCCCAATGACTTTCCTCTGCCAGATCCAAGCACTTCTCTTTTGACAGCCCCCCTGGGGGGAAACTAGCACTTTTTTCAGCAAATTGGCAAATGATTACCCAAGACAAATGGGTCTTGAACATAGTGTCCCACAGTTACAGGTTGCATTTTCACACCCTGCCAAGGGCAAAATGTATGCCAGACCTGCCACACAATCAATGGGCAGAGGCGCAAAAACAAATTATAGCCCTCTTGGACATGAGGGCCATTCAACAAGTACCACAACAAGAGCAGGGGCAAGGATTTTACTCAAGACTTTTCTTGGTGCCCAGAAAGGACAAAGCCTGGAGACCAATACTGGACCTGTCTATACTAAACACATTTCTGGAAGTTCCAAAATTCAAGATGTTGACTCTACAGCAGCTACTGCCCATGCTGGGCAAGAAGGCTTGGCTCGTAACTTTGGACTTAAAAGAGGCATATGTGCATGTTCCAATCAGACAATCTTGCAGAAGATACCTCAGATTCATAGCTGGCTCAATGCACTACCAATTCTCTGCACTGCCCTTTGGCTTATCTACTGCGCCCAGGGTCTTCACAAAATGCCTGGCACCAGTAATTGCATTCTGCAGACAAAGGAATTCAAATATAATCCCTATTTGGACGACTGCCTTATTCAAGCAGAGAACAAAGATATTCTTCTGCAGCATCTGGCATTTGTAAAAAGATTACTAATTTGCCTAGGGTACACAGTAAACGAAAAGAAATCCAAACTAGTACCCTCTCAAGAAATAATATTCCTGGGTGCAAGCTTAAATACAACTGCCCAGATGGCTTATCTCACGCCAGACAAACAAAGGCATCTGACTTCTTACTTTAAAGATATGGCAACAAAGACCCAGTTATCTGCAAGAAAAATTCTGCAGGCACTGGGCTACATGGCATCCTGCATTCTACTAATTCCATGTGCAAGACTGCATATGAGGAAACTACAATGGTATCTAAAAAGTGTTTGGACTCAACATTGCCACAGCCTGGAAACAGTAATTACTCTTATTCCCTGCCTGCAACAGGAGTTTCTATGGTGGGCACAGGCCTGTCACCACAACAAGGGACAGCCATTCACCTTACCCACTGCCAGGCAGACACTAACTACAGATGCATCAGATTATGCCTGGGGGGCGCACATGGCAGGAAAATGTATTCAGGGCACATGGCCCACAAACCAAATGCATCTTCATATCAATCAAAAAGAGATGTTAGCTGTACAAAATGCCCTGGCAGCCTTCAAGGACCTACTTCATCCAGGACAACTATTGATAAAGACGGACAATACTACAGTCATGTGATACATAAACAAGCAAGGGGGCACACATTCCTACCCCCTCTGCAGGCAAGCCATGACTTTGTGGAACACAGCATTGACTTACCAAGTACATCTGCAAGCACAATTCCTGCCGGGAAAGACAAATACTTTGGCAGATGAACTAAGCAGAAACCTCATGGATCCTCACAAGTGGAAACTGGATACACAAATCTTCAACATGATAACAGGGAAATTGGGATACCCAGACATAGATCTATTTGCCTTCCCTCACAACTGCCAGCCACAGGGATTCTGCACTCGGACTTATCACAAGCAAGCATGGAAAGTGGACGCCCTTTCATTCAGCTGGAAAGCCCTTGCAGTGTATGCCTTCCCTCCTCTGCCTCTCCTCTCCAAGGTACTCCTAAAGGTCAGACAAGAGAAGCCAAAAATTATACTGATTGCCCCAGACTAGCCACGCCAGCACTGGTACCCAATCCTAAAGAGCTTGTCTCAAGGCCCAGCCTGGACATTGCCACTAATACCTCATTTGCTGACCCAACAGAACAATCAGATCTTGCACAGCCAACTCAGAACCCTAAATCTGGCTGCATGGCGGATAATGTAATCATGCAGAACACACCTCTCTCAAAAGCAGTTATGGATGTTATTTTGGAGGCCAGGAGGCCCAGCACCAGAAAATCTTATGCAGAAAAATGGAAGAGATTCTCTGCTTGGAACCAAGCGCAGGGAATTGACTCGCTTGAGCCTAATATTCCTCAGATTTTGTAATACCTAACTGAGATGTTGGACAAAGGCTTATCCTTCTCATCAATTAAGATCCATGCCTCTGCCATTTCAGCTCATTACAATACGGACCCACCAATTTTTTCTCATCCACTGCTAAGACAGTTTCTCAGAGGGGCCAGGAACATAAGACCTCCAAGGAGAGCTCCAGTACCTACATGGGACCTCAATTTTGTGTTGGAAAAACTCACATAGCCTCCTTTTGAACCAGCCAATACAGCAGAGATAAAATACTTGTCATGGAAAACTGCTCTTCTCCTAGCAATAACTAAAGCAAGAAGAGTCTCAGAGTTACAGGGACTAATGGCTGTGGAACCTTTTATTATTTTCCATCAGGACAGGGTTTCTCTAAGGACAAACTCGACATTTATGCCTAAGGTAGTGTCCAGCGTGGCTCTTCACCAAACCATACATTTGCCTACCTTTTATCTAAACCCACAGAATAAGGGGGAGAGACTTCTGCATACTTTGGACATACACAGACAGCTAAGCTTTTACTTGGACAAGACTAAAGCCTTCAGAAAAACTGAGCAACTTTTAGTGGCATATGCTGCAGGTTCCCAAGGAAAAGCCATTTCAAAGCAGACTATTTCAAAATGGATAGGCCACTGCATTTGTTTCTGCTATTCTCAACATGGCAAATCAGTGCCCAAGGGCATTAGGCCACATTCTACCAGAGCAGCAGCCACTTCAGCAGCCTTCCTCAGAGGAGTACCAACCAAGGATATTTTGGAGGCTGCAACTTGGACTTCAGTGCACACTTTTACAAAGCACTACCATTTACCTCTCTACTCTAAATCCAGAGCAGGCTTTGCCACTACAGTTCTGCAGGGCCTAATAGCCACTCCAAACTGTATTTACACCCAGCCACCCAACCTCAGCTTTGGGATTCAACCCAAGTGTAATGACTGCAACAGTGAAACACGATGAACGTAGTACAGTTGTGTACCTACCATAAATGTAGATGTTCGAGTGTATTCACTGTTGCAGTCCTGTTTACCCTCCTACCATCCCCCTTTTTTCTTTGCTGGGACTTATCTGTACCTCTCTATTCTATACAACCTATGTGGTGTATTTGCTTGTAGATGAAGGTTATGTGCATGCTTTTTTATGGTCATAATTTTTACAGCCTACCCTTTTGGGGGCACCTGACGTCTGGGGCAAGAAAAACTGAAGAAAATGGCATCGGCTGCATCTTTTATACCCCTGGCGCACTGACATCAGGGAAGAGGCGACAGCAACCGACACCGGACCAGGACTTTGGAATTCAGGCCGACTGCGGGTAGCCTGCCAGCAGGATAACCCAAGTGTAATGACTGCAACAGTGAATACACTCGAACATCTACATTTATGGTAGGTACACAACTGTACTTTCTTCATGTTTCACTGTTGCAGTCATTACATTTGGGATAATCTGCTTGCAGGTTGCCCTCAGTCGGACTGATTAACAAAGTCTTGGGTCCTGCGTCGGTTGCTGTCCCTTCTTCCATGACATCAGGTCATCAGGGGTATAAAACATGCAGCAGACGCCATTGCATCAGTCTTTCTTGCCGTGCGGTGCCCGAAGCAGAAGCAGTTCGTAAGTGCCGGTCAGCCGACTCCTGAAATTTTAGTTTTCCAGTTTCAGAATCGAAGTCTTCAATTAAAAGCTAAGTACCCCGTTGGGAAAACTTTTTCTTGCTCCTTACCGATGTCAGTAAAAGCTAATAATTACATCACTTGTGGAAAGCAAATACCTCACAAAAATTTTCATTCGTACTGTATTCCTTGCCTAGGCCCTGACCACGATGTACCTTGCTGTCGGTTTTGTGCTTTATTTAATCATCGCACTATCCGTCGTTGGTATATTTTTGCCTCTAATTATTTTGGTTCTCAGTTTAATTATCCAGAAATGTCGTCGGTTAGCCATCCGACTACCGGGATTCCAAAAAAACGCAAAGATAAAGACAGAGACAGGCCGCTGAAGTCCAAAACTGCTGATGACGCTCCTCCTAAGCCAGTCGTCAGTTCACCGGTAATCAGTGAGACGCTTTCGCAGCCCCTGATACCCACTACTTCTGATTCGCAGGCCTCTACTGAGACCCATTCGGAGTCCGGTATGCCACAAGATACTTCAATTATGGAACTCGCGGATGTCTCCACCTTGGATGGGTCTGGAGCCGCTGTGCAGGCACTGGCTTCTGAGGGTGTATTCAGGCCTACGGACTTGCATATTAAATCGATGCTGCCTTCATTACTAAGGCCTAAATCTCGATCCATGTCTAAAAAAATGATGCCCAGGCCACATGCTCAGGCCTCTATGCCTAAAAAACAAATGATAAAAATGGCTGAAGATCTAATAACTCTAATCAGGGGTAGCCAACCCCCCCCCCCCTTTAAGAGGCCTAGGGCTGAGCTTGATTATGAATCTTCTGATCAGGATTCTGTTTTTACTGACTCTTCTGATGACTTTGTCCTTACCTACTTATGAGGATACTGATGCAGAGGACTCTATTCCCTCTGCTTTCCCTCCTGAGGATTTTTCTTTTGGGGAACCTTACATACTCTAATGGAGCATTTTCACTGGGAAAGCCAGGAATTTTCTGATTCAAAAAAGAGGCTTAGGGATTTCCTTCTCCTACCTCAGCATAGGTCTTTGGCTATTCCTCCTGTACTAGACATTGTTGATGATGCTTTCTCGGAATCCACTTAGGCCCCTGATTCCCTACCTACCGGACAGATACTACAGGGTCCCTGAGTCCCACAAGTTCCTTTTCAAAAATCCTATTGCAGATCCAGAGACTATTTCACAGGGGCCCAAGGGCATTAAGGCTTCTACAGCTAAAAATCCTACCCCTTCTGATAGAGACTCCAGGGCGCTGGATAGATGGGATAAAAAGGTTTACACTTCAGCAACCTTGGCCATTAGAGCATTAAACTGCCAATTTCATATGTTAAAATATCAGCAACATGTTATTGGACTGCTTAAACAGAAAATGATGTTGATTCTTGACTGTGTGGAAAATAGACTTGCAGGATTTAATGCATTCTGCTGAACTAGTTGGAAAACATACTTTGCAATGTGGTTTTGATTCTTTAGAGGCCTCTTGTAGGGCTGCTGCTACTGGGTCTGTGCTTAGAAGGCATGCTTGGCTTAAGGAGCAATCTTTGCCTGATCATGTTAAAGCTAAATTGTTGGATGCTCCTTTAAATCAGGACCGCCTGTTTGGCAACAAGGCTGAAGAAGTTCTTAAAAAGATGGAAGATGAAGCTAAATCTATGCAAACTGTTAAAGATTTTTTACAAGTTCAGCCTCCTAGATTTAGTAGGCACTAGCCCTCTAAGAATTGATCCTTTCCAGCCCCTTCCAGGTCTACTCAAGCCAAACCCAGACACAGCAAAAACCCCAGGTTTCAGTCCCAGGGGACTTGCAGAACTAAGCAGTGGGGGGCCTCCACTTCCAATTCTGGGAATATCAAGACTCCGCCCTATGGTAAATTGTCTGACTTCCTTTTAAAATTTCCAAGCACTTGTCTTCTGACTGCCCCTTTGGGTGGAAAGATTGCTCTTCATGCAAAGAACTGGGAACTCATTACCCAGGACAAATGGGTTTTAAATATAGTGTCCCAGGGATACAGATTTCACTTCCACACGTTGCCAACGCCAAGTGGGTGGCCGGACTTACCCCCCCAATCAGTGGGCAGAGGCTCAAAAACAAGTACTTTCCCTCTTAAGCATGGGGGCTATTCAACTGGTACCAGAAGAGGAAAAGGGACAAGGTTTCTACTCGAGACTTTTCCTGTTACCCAGAAAAGACAAATCATGGTGTCCTATCCTGGACCTGTCTACTCTAAACACCTTTCTGGAGATTCCAAAATTCAAGATGCTGACTCTTCACCAATTACTTCCTGTGCTAGGCAAAGATGCCTGGTTGGCAACACTAGATTTAAAAGAAGCATACCTGCACATCCCAATCAGGGAGGGAATCTTGCAGAAGATACCTATGCTTCAAAGAAGGCTACACGCACTATCAGTTCTCTGCACTGCCCTTTGGTTTATCTACTGTGCCCAGGGTATTCACAAAGTGCCTAGCTCCAGTTATTGCATTTTGCAGGCAAAGAAGTATTCAAATATACCCATACCTGGACGATTGTCTAATTCAGGCAGAAAGCCAGGACATGCTTTTGAATCATCTGGCCTGTGTAAAAAGGGATGTCCTTCATGGATGCATCTGCAGTCATAACAAGTGGGTTGTCCTGTCGTCAGGCAGCCCTGCAGTCGGCCGGATTCCAAAGTCCGGGTCCGGCTTCGGCTGATGTCGCACTCCACCCGACGTCATCTCTGTTGGTCTTCGGGTATAAAAGCATCAGCCGACGCCATTTTCCTCAGTCTTTCTTGCCGCGTGGCGCCCGAAGCAGAAGCTGTTCGCAAGTGCCGGTCGGTCGGATCCAGAGATTACTTCTACCGAATACTACTTCGAAGACTTCTAAAGCTAAGTACCCCGTTGGGGACTCTTTCTTGCCTCAGCCGATGTCAGAAAAAGTTAACAATTGTTTAACCTGTGGGAAACAAATACCTCATAAAGATTTCCACTCTTACTGTCTGCCTTGTTTAGGCCCAGCCCACGACGTAGCAGCCTGTTCGGCCTGTGCCTCTTTCAACCGGAACGCTTAGGCGTCGGTCGGAGTTTGCAGAACAGTTTTTCGGTTCTGATTTTGCGTACATTATGCCGTCGGATCCTCCGACTACCCAATCTACCAAAAGCAAAGATAAAGACCGACACTCGCGGTCCGCGGTTTCGCGAAACCACGGTAAAGCAAACGCGAGTGTCTCGGTTTCGGCGAAACCGAAAACTGATCAAAGTACAGCTGAACCTATTCTTACAACTGAGGCCCCTGCTACAACTCTTGAATCGACCTCAGAAATTTTACCCACTACGGTGGTTGACTTATCAGACACCATCCCTTGGATGTCTCTACCCCAGCACGTGGTGCTGCTAGGCCTCCAGCAGCCATGTCCATTAAGGCCTTCGCCAGGGCTAAAGCAGCCAAGACTCCTAAAACAGTGCCTGTTAAACCCCCACATCCAGGCCCTCTTCTAGTTCTCAAATGCTTTCTTTGGCAGAAGATTTAATTTCTTTAATTAGAGGATCTCAATCTCACCCAGACAGGGCCTCTCAGCCCCAGAGAAGAGACCTAGGGCAGAGCCCCTGAGCCAGTGTCTTCTGATGATTCTGCTGATGAAACAGACATAACTGACCAGCCAGAGGCTCCCTTCTCCAATTTTGAAGATTCTGATGCTGAAGAATCCATTCCAGCTGCTTCCCACCAGAAGAATTCTCCTTTGGGGAAACCTTGCATGCCATGCGAGAACAGTTCCAATGGCAGCAACAGGATTTTCAGACTCCAGAAAAGACTTAGGACCTTTCTGCACCTCCCACAGCACAGGCCCTTAGCTATACCTCCTGTTCTCTCTGTGGTGGATGATGCTTTCAATGATGTTTGCTCGCTCCAGATTCTTTACCCCAGCCCCTGCCAAACCAGACAGATTTTACAGGGTGCCAGATACTCATCACCACCTTTACAAGGCCCCACTTGCAGACCCAGAAACTATATCCCAGGGTCCCAAGGCAGTAGCATGACCACAGCTAAAACCCTATTCCTTCTGAAAGGGAAGCAAGGTCATTAGACAGATGGGGTAAAAGGTCTACACTTCAGCTACTCTCTCAGCTAGAGCTTTAAACTGTCAGTTTCACATGATACAATACCAAGAGTTTATGCTTGATCAGTTAACTAAAAACTAACCACTGATGAATCTCTTGATAAGAAATATGTATTAGAGATGGTAAATAACATACAACAGGTTAGCAACCATTCCTTAAAATGTGGCTATGATGCACTGGAGGCTTCATTTAGATCAGCCATGACAGGCACAGTGATAAGAAGCATGCATGGCTAAAGGAACAAGCTTTACGGATCATGTTAAAGCTAAGTTGCTAGATGCTCCTATGGACAAGACAAGTTTGTTTGGTACACCTGCCCAGCAGGTTATGAAGAAAATGGAAGAAAAGGCAAAATCTGTTCAAACTGTTAAAGATTTCTTGCAGGTTCAACCCCAAGGTTTAGCAGGAACTGGCCTACCAAAATTGGTCCTTTCCTGACTCCACAAAATTTCAAAGGGGCAGGAATAGGCGTTCCAGAGGCAGAAACCAATCCAGAGGAGGTGCCTACAGAGGACGACAGTGGCAAGGTAACAACAGAGGCACAGACACAGCCACTGCCACTACATCAGCACAACCACAGTGACTTAATCCTAAATCCGCCTACCAGGGAACAAATAGCAGCTCCTCTAGGCGGAAAGTTAACCTTATTTTCAAAGAACTGGCACTACATAACAAAAGACAAGTGGATTTTACAAACCATAGATCAAGGTTACGGTTTCACTTCCACACTTTACCAGTCAAAGAGGAATGCCAAATCTACCTCCAAATCAAAAACAGAGGCTCTCGCCAGATAATGGAGTTAGCAAACATGAGAGCTGTGGAAAGAGTGCCAACAGCAGAACAAGGAAAGGGTTCTATTCCAGACTATTCCTAGTTCCAAGAAAGGAAAAAGTTGGAGACCAATTCTCGACCTGTCCACCTTAAATACATACATCATTGTCCCAAAATTCAAAATGCTGACCCTACAGCAACTTCTTCCCATGCTGGGCAAGGAGTCTTGGCTGGTAACTCTAGATCTCAAGGAGGCATACCTGCACGTCCCCATTCGACCAATCTGCAGAAGATACCTCAGATTTCTTGCAGGATCAGAGCACTATCAATTCTCAGCATTGCCCTTTGGCTTATCTACTGCGCCCAGAGTATTCACAAAATGCCTGGCATCAGTAATCGCCCATTGCAGACTACAGGGAATTCAAATTTACCCATACCTGGACGACTGCCTGCTACAAGGGGACAACAAAAGCAAGCTGACAACAGATTTACAAAGGGTCATTTACTTGCTACAAGGACTGGGATACACAGCCAATTTACAAAAGTCAAGGCTGATACCATCCCAAACAAGGACATTCTTGGGCGCGGAATTGGACACAGTACAACAAATGGCATTCCTGACTACAGAAAAACAAAAGAACTTCCTCTTTACTTCTTGGCACTAACAAAACTGAACAAGTTAACAGCAAGAAAAGTTCTGCAGGCCTTGGGCTTCATGGCATCATGCATAATCTTGGTCCCATTTGCCAGACTACATATGAGGAAACTACAGTGGTACCTAAAGAATTTATGGTCCCAACACAGACACAGTCTAGAAACAGAAATCCCACTAATTCCATGCTTAAAACAGGAGTTCCTATGGTGGGCTCAGGCATGCCAGTCAAACCCAGGCCTACCCTTTCGCAGATGTCAACCAAGCCAGACCATCACAACAGTCGCTTCAGACCTAGAATGTGGGGCCCACATGCTGGACAAATGCGTGCAAGGATTGTGGACACAGGATCAACTTCACCTGCACATCAATCTAAAAGAAATGCTGGCAGTAAAACTGGCAATCCAAAAGTTCAAACCATTTCTCAGAGGGCCAGTTGATGATAAGGACAGACAACACCACAGTCATGTGGTACATCAACAAACAGGGAGGCACTCATTCATACTCCCTATGCAGAATGACCTTGGAGCTGTGGACCCTGGCACTCAGCTACAACATTCAGTTACAGGCAATATTTGTACCGCGGAAAGACAATACTCTAGCAGACATATTAAGCAGAACCACTGGATGCCCACGAATGGAAGCTGCACCCGACATCTTCAAGACCATCTCAAAGAAATGGGGAATGCCACAGATAGACCTATTCGCATCACCTCTCAATCACCAGCTCAAAAATTCTGCACAAGGACATTCCACCCACTAGCATGGAAAGTGGACTCACTCTCCTTCAACTGGAAAGGCCTAACAGCATATGCATTCCCACCTCTTCCTTTGATACACAAGGTACTACTAAAAATCAAGGAAGAACGTCCAAGGATAATCCTGATAGCTCCAAACTGGCCAAGACAACACTGGTACCCACTACTGAAGAGCATGTCTCGGAACAATATGTGGCCAATACCCCTGATGCCTTTGATGTTAACTCAGAACAACTACAGCATCATACATCCAAACCTAAAAACGCTGCAACTGACTGCATGGAACATCACATAGCAGCAGCTGATCCAGAACTTTCCCAAAGAGTTAAAGACATTATTCTTGAAGCACGCAGACCTTCAACAAGAAGGAACTATGCTGGAAAATGGAAAAGGTTTGTCATTTGGAGTGCGGAAAGAGGAAAAGATGTGTCAAACATAGATATGCCTAACATTCTGGAGTATCTGGCCGAACTTCTTCATTCAGGCCTGTCCTACTCCTCCATCAAGATACATGCGTCAGCTATTTCAGCAGAATACAGCTTTGATCCACCTGTTTTTTCGCACCCTTTGCTCAGGCAGTTCCTCAGAGGAATCAAGAATGTAAAACCTCCAAGGAAACCACCATTACCAGCTTGGGATTTAAACTTTGTGCTAGAAAAGTTGACACTATCACCGTTTGAACCAGCAGCAACAGCAGACCTACAACACCTGTCATGGAAAACTGCTTTCCTACTGGCAATTACTTCAGCAAGGAGGGTTTCAGAACTACAGGCCTTAATGGCAGTGCAACCCTTCCTAATCTTCCACCAAGATAGAGTGTCCATGAGGACTAATCCTACATTTATGCCCAAGGTGGTATCCAGAGTGTCTTTAAACCAGGCAATCCACCTACCTACCTTCTTTCCCAACCCACAAAACAGAGGGAAAGAATACTGCATACCTTGGATGTGCATAGACAGCTACGCTACTACTTGGACAGAACAAAAATAGCAGAAAGACTGACCAACTTTTGTAGCCTATGCAACAGGAAGGGAAGGAAAAGCTATTTCCAAACAGACAATCTCCAAATGGATAGGAAATTGCATACGATACTGTTACTCCTTCCATGGAAAACCAATTCCACAGAACATAAGACCTCATTCTACAAGGGCAACAGCCACTACCACAGCCTTCTTACGAGTGGCAACCAAAGACATTATTGAGGCGGCTACTTGGACCTCCGTGCATACATTTGCCAAGCATTATAATTTGCCTCTATATTCCAGATCCCGAGCAGGGTTTGCCACTGCTGTACTGCAAGGGATCCTAAACACACCATAATCTACTTTTATCCTCCTCCCTAGTTGGCTATGGTATTCTACCCACTTGTTATGACTGCAGATGCATCCATGAAGGACATAGTACAGTTTTGTACCTACCATAAATGTAGATGTCCGAACTGGATAGCATCTGCAGTCAGGATTACCCTCCCTCCTTCCCTCTGTGGTACTCCTAGGGTGTCTACCCTCCTAATAGCTAGCTGTTGGGGAGTCTTTATGGTGTATTTGTTTGTATATATGTACATACATGCTTATTGTTGTGTTTACCTCTATCTATTTGGAAACATTGGCATCTATCCAAATTTTAGCCTGCAAGAGGGCTACTGGCATCTGGGGCAAGAAACACTGAGGAAAATGGCGTCGGCTGATGCTTTTATACCCGAAGACCAACAGAGATGACGTCGGGTGGAGTGCGACATCAGCCGAAGCCGGACCCGGACTTTGGAATCCGGCCGACTGCAGGGCTGCCTGACGACAGGACAACCCACTTGTTATGACTGCAGATGCTATCCAGTTCGGACATCTACATTTATGGTAGGTACAAAACTGTACTTTCTAACTTGTCTGGGGTACACCATAAATGAAAAGAAATCACAACTGGTACCCTGTCAACAAATTACATTCCTGGGAGCAAGCTTGAATACAACTTCCTAGATGGCTTACCTCACGCCAGAAAAACAAATTCATTTGACAGCCTACTTCAAACAAGTGGCCACAAAAATCCTGCTATCTGCAAGACAAATACTCCAAGCCTTGGGGTTCATGGCCTCCTGCATTCCTCTAATTCCATATGCAAGATTGCATATGAGGAAACTACAGTGGTATCTAAAAAGTCTATGGAGTCAACATTCTCACAACCTAGAAACAATGATTCCTATCATACCTTGCCTACGCCTAGAGTTCCTTTGGTGGGCAGAGACCTGCCACCAAAACAAGGGACTTACTTTCACACCACCCCCTGCCGCCCAAAATCTAACAACAGATGCATCAGACTATGCATGGGGGGCTCACCTGGCAGGAAAGTGCATTCAGGGCAAATGGAGCCCAAGTGAAATGCACCTGCATATCAATCAAAAAGAAATGTTAGCTGTACAGAATGATCTGACAGCCTTCAAGGACTACATTCTTCCAGGACAACTAATGGTAAAGACGGACAGCACCACGGTTATGTGGTACATAAACACACGGGGGAGTACACATTCTTAGCCCCTCTGCAGACTAGCCATGGCATTGTGGAGCACAACTTTGAGCTACCAAGTGCACCTACAAGCTCAATTCCTGCCAGGAAAATTAAATACACTGGCAGACGGACTAAGCAGAAACCTCATGGACCCGCACGAGTGGAAACTGAAACCAAGGATTTTCAACATGTTGACAAGCGAATGGGGGAACCCAGATATAGACCTGTTTGCCTCCCCCCAGAACTACCAATTGGACTAATTTTGCACAAGGACTCCCCAAAAACAAGCCTGGAAAGTGGATGCCCTGCCCTTCAGCTGGAAAAACCTATCAGTCTGTGCCTTCCCCCCGCTGCCTCTGCTCTCCAAAGTACTACCAAAAGTCAAACAGGACAAACCAAGGATGATTTTGATTGCTCCAGATTGGCCGCGCCAACACTGGTACCCCCTCCTGTGCAGTGTGTCATGGTTATCTCCATGGCAACTGCTTCAGACTCCTTCCCTGCTGTCTCAGCAGGAGAACCAGATTCTGCACCCTCAGCTTCCAACACTGAACCTTGCAGCCTGGCTAATTACTTAAACTCTCCCTTACCATCCCTCAGCAAACCTGTGATGGATTTCATCTTACAGGCAAGGAGGCCTAGTACTAGAAAATCTTATGCTGAAAAATGGAAAAGATTCTGTGCCTGGAACCAATCTCAAGGGATGAGCACAGCAGCACTCAGTTTACCTCAGATTTTACAATACTTAACTGAGATGCTTCACAAGGGCCTGTCCTTTTCCTCCATTAAAATCCATGCCTCAGCCATTTCAGCTCATTATAACACAGAACCTCCCCTCTTCTCTCATCCATTGCTCAAGCAGTTCCTCAGAGGGGCCAAAAAATTTAAACCACCCAGGAGAGCTCCAACCCTCAGCCTGGGACCTTAACTTTGTATTGGAGAAACTCACTCTACCTCCTTTCGAGCCAGCTGCTACTGCAGACTTCAAATTTCTTTCTTGGAAAACAGCTTTCATTTTAGCAATCACTTCAGCTAGAAGGGTATCTGAACTACAGGCCCTTATGGCAGTGGAGCCTTTCATCATCTTTCATGCGGACAGGGTGTCACTCAGAACCAATCCATCCTTCATGCCCAAGGTGGTATCCAGTGTGGCTCTTAATCAGTCCATTCATTTGCCAACCTTCTTTCCCAATCCACAGAACAAAGGGGAATGGATACTGCATTCCTTGGATGTGCACAGACAACCTAGATTCTACTTGCACATGACTAAACCTCAAAGAAAATCTGAACAACTGTTGGTAGCATTTGCTGCAGGGGCAGAGGGGAAGGCTATTTCAAAACAGACCATTTCTAAATGGATAAGCCATTGCATTCATTTCTGCTATAAGCACCATGGAAAACCTATCCCCCTCAGATCAGACCTCACTCCACCAGGGCTGCATCTACTTCTACAGCCTTTCTCAGAGGCGTTCCTACCAGGGACATCCTAGAAGCTGCTACCTGGAGTTCTGTACATACTTTCACCAAGCATTATCATTTGCCAATTTTTTCTAAATCCAGAGCTGGCTTTGCCGATGCAGTCTTGCAGGGCCTTATAGCTGGCCCTAATGCTATTTAAACTCCTCCTCCCAACCATACATAGCTTTGGGAATCTACCCAAATGTAATGCCTGCAACAGTGAAACACGAAGAACATAGTACAGTTGTGTGCACTTACCATAAATGTAGATGTTCGAGTGTATTCACTGTTGCAGTCCTGGTTACCCTCCCCCCTTCCCCTCTAACTTCTTTTGGATATACCTCTTCATTCCTTTACTATACTTAAAAGCCATTTTGGTGCATTTGCTTTTTTGTTGGAAGTATACCTTTGTATTTTTATGTTTAATTGCTTCCAATTAGGAGGGCACCTGACATCTGGGGCAAGAAAAACTGATGTAATGGCGTCGGCTGCATGTTTTACACCCCTGCCGACCTGATGTCATGGAAGAAGGGACAGCAACCGACACAGGACCCAAGACTTTGTTAATCAGGCCGACTGAAGGCAACCTGCAAGCAGATTACCCCAAATGTAATGACTGCAAAAGTGAATACATTCAAACATCTACATTTATGGTAAGTGTACACTACTGTACTTTTTTAGCCTGGTTGCGGCTTGAAGGGGGGTTGGGTGGGACAGAAACTTCGAATGAGACAGACTGATGATCTGATCTCACCAGGGAATAACATACTTTGGGAGAGGTGCAGCGGTTGCCCATGTTGGTGAGAACAAAGTCCAGAATTTTATCTCCCCTTGTGGTGGGGGGATGAGCTAGTCTAATGCATTAGAACTGATGTCAAGGAATCGTTGGGTGAATGCATGAGTGCAGGAATAGTTCACCCAGTCTATGGTAGGGTTGTTGAAGTCACCAAGTATCAGGGTGTTAGGGGGTACCTTGATGGAGTCAAGTAGGTCCAATTAGGAGGAGTGGGTGTCCTGAGTCATGTTGAGGGGTCTGTAGCTGGCTCTAACTTGGATGGGTGTCTTGCCATCTGTCAGTTTCACCTGGAGTAATTCTAGTGCATCATGCTGGCAAACCAGTCTGGAGGTGTGCCTCTCTTTAATGAAGATAGGGACTCCACCACCCTTAGTCTTCCCGACCTCATTTTGGGGTCGGAATGTGTGGAATGAGGTATAGCCTGGTAAGGCAGGGATGCTTTCCTCAGCCCTGAACCAAGTTTCCATGACTGCACAGACATTAGCATCTTCCAGTGTGAGGAGAGGCACTAGTAAATGCAATTTCAGGTTAAGGCTCCTGGCATTAAACAGCATGGCTTGCAATTTGCTTTTTGACAGATCTTTTATGTTGGTAGATTTGTCTTTGGGAGATAGCCTAAAAAAGGCACATTGGGGGAGGCAAGAGCCTTGGCCAGGATCCCAAATCCCAGAGGTGACAGGTAGAGGCCATCTCTTGCAAAGCATCAAGGCCTGTCAACCATGTCATTCCAGGCAGACAGATACTCTATCCCCTTGGAAAGACACCATAAACTAAGACAGTTGTTGAAGTCAGTTGTTTATTGTTGGTATTGTGGTGTCATTCTTGGTGAAGGTAAGATGCTGCTTAGGGCTAGGGTCATACATGCCTGGGACACACACTCTGAGAGCTCAATCATCTCTTTTTTCTGATAGTCCAGGGAGGTACGTCTCAAGTCATTCACACCAACATGGACAATGACAGAGTCATACTGGTACCTGTTGTGTAGAGACTTATATGCGTGCATGATGTGGCACATTCTGGCCCCTGACAGACAACTGACCGTGACCTTTTTCTTGTTGACCCTGGTGAGGGTGGCATTGGTGTGTCTCACAACTGAGTCACCAGTGACTAGTATGTTTGGTATATTGCTATGTCTTATGGGCTGCGTTAGTTTATTGTTATGCCTTATGGGCTGTGTTTGTGAGACACTGGTGTGTTGTCTGCTGTGTGTGATGTGTTTGTTGCTATGTGTGGAATGTGTGTGTGTGTTTTGGAGGTCTCTGCTGTTTAGGTAAGTTTTTATTGAGGACCTCTGCATAGGGGTGTTTGTGTGTGTGTTGTGCTTGGCTATGTGATGTGGGTGATATAGTGTTTGTGTTGGCACTCTCTTCTTTGTCAGGAGTACTGGCTGTGGCGCGAGAGACCATGGATTCTATGTTACTGATGTAGATGCATTTCTCGCAAGTGGAAGAATTATGTGCTTGGAGAAGAGGGTTGTCTGTGAACATGAGGCAGTTGCTACACTGTCACAGTATGCTCATGTTGACCAGGCTAGCAGGATAAACTGATGGGAATTGTCCAGACAGTGTCTTGAAACTTGGATGGACTTAGGGAGAGAGGGTTTTGATAAGGGTTTGTCCACAAGAGTGTAGACCACAAAAACCTTCTTAAATGTAAAATAACTGGCCTGAAGCTCAAGTGCTAAAACCAATACCAATGTGCTATTATTCACTGGTATTTATGTCACCTTTTTAATGTCATGTTTAGTAAAAATGTTTAAAAAAGGAGAATTACCCACTGCTGTATTATGTATATTTACCTTTGAAACAGATCTTTGTCACAGTTTTGGCATGGTAGCATACCTAAGAACTGTGTAGTACAACAGCAGTAGGTACCTGTAAAAGTGATGTATTGTCATTTTTAACTCTCCCTCTCCCTTTCTTGCTTTGTCACCATCCTGGTTTTTTTTTGTTGTTGTATATTATATATAAATATGTGAACAAGGTAAGCACACTGGACCCGAGTGTCCCTTTTCAGGGTTGATCCAGATGCACTGTCCAGTTAAACGATCGATTCAAACTATGTACCAGCAAACACTTACCACACTAGATCTATCCCCTCACTTAACCATTACATTAACCCTAACTCAGATACACTTGCACATGCACAGTAAAGCTGTCCCCGTACTTAACAGTTGCACTAACCTTAGGACATTCTCACACACACACACACACACACACACACACACACACACACACACGCACGCGCACGCACACGCACACGCACGCACACACACGCACACAAACACACACACACACACACACACGTGCCTCAGGGGAGCACTTGTGTTTTTCAGCTAAGCTGCCATTCATAGAAATGAATGATTATTTTAACTTATGGTGCAAAAAAAAAAACAGCTGAAGCCTTGATCAAACAAAAATGAGTTCAATGAATGCTTCTGTACCCGTACATGTAGCATCTGCCAGAGCTGTGCATTTCATGCCAACTCACTATATGCCTCCAGGCCTCCCTGTCTGTCAGGTGGAGGTGGTCCTGTGTCTGGGCATGACCTGGGGGTGACCAGAGTAACCTCTGACTTGTTCCTCTGATTACAGTGCTGGGAGATCAGAGTTTATCACCCAGTAGGAGTTGTAAGAGGGGATGGGGGATGCTTACATTGGCTAGCAAGAGAGGGTTCTTGTGTTGATTAGAAAGTTACAGAACTGTCAATGCCTCCTCCACCACTTAAGGGAGGGCCCAGTGGGGAAGGTAGTTATAATAGTGACTGACATCTTCTTGGATCTTCTCTAAACAATGGTGGTCTGGATCAGGGTAACCACCCTGTCCCCCATCATGGTGTCCCCCTTATCTGCGTGCCACCTTCCTCCCCTGTGTGTTATACAAGCTTCCCTATCACCACTTGTCCTCCCTATGTCTTGTAATCAATGTACATATTGTGAAATCACCCCACTTTGTGTCAGGACTTCCCTGTTGATCTTTTACTCTGATTTATATTTCTTTGTTTGCCTGTCCCTAATTCCATACCCCTATTCTCTTTCCATTCCCTGCTTTCCCCTTATCTACCCAATCTGCTGCTCTTGAAAAAATGGTCACCTGACCCGAAAATAAAAAGTATATCCTTCCTCCTTTTCTTATCTGTCAGTCTTACTTACCTTCCATGTGTCCTTGTTCATGTTCCTCTACTTGCTTTAACCCTTTTTCTAACTTTCCTATACCCCCCCTTTCAATGAATAAAAGAGTACTGAAACATTGCTGGAAACCATTTGTGTAGCATTGATAACTTGTACTTGTGCATGCACATGTTTGCATGATTACTTCATGCTTGCTAAGAGTGTTTGAGAAATCACTAGCTGCATTTGTAGAAGGATGCTCTCTCTCTGTCAACACTGTCATTTCAACAAGCAGGCTTCTCATTTAGTTACTGCTCAGGCTGTAGATTTTCTACTTGTTAATTGATATTTACCTTTGATCTGCATTGTCCCTCTTGGCATCTTCACCATAACTTTTGCAAGGTCACAGTTGGCATGTTTTTGAATTTCAGAGTATGCTTGTAGATACTTTGCCTTTCAGTATATTTCAGAAAAATAACAATGTTTTGTAGTGCACAAATTTAATTGTTAATATATCGGAAGTGTCCTTGGTGTTTTTATTAAATCAGAAACTTACATCACCAACAAAGTTTCACCTGTCTGTACTGTGCAATATATATATATATATATATATATATATATATATATATATATATATATATATATATATATATATATATATATATATATAGATAGATATGTATTATGCCTGGAAAGTACTGTATGTGTTTTATTGTTTATTTTTACAGCACTGGTTATGGAGAATGCTTGCTTGATGAACCCTCAGCTAAAATCTTTGAACTTTCACCTCAGCTACCTGGTCAGCTATATAATGCCAACAGACAATGTGAACTGATGTTTGGACCTGGCTCTCAAGTCTGCCCGTATCTGGTATGTTACATTGCTGTGTATCTGAGTTTCATATACTGAGTACAAGATCATTTAACTTATGCTGCTTAACAAAATGAATTCAGCTTTAGGGTAGTGCAAACCCATGTTTGTTTACTAAATAAAACAAGTAATTGCATTTGATTTTGATTTTGCAAAGAAAGAAATCACAATGTTTAATGTTTTATCATAATATAGAAACCCAACCTTTCTTTGTAATATTTTTTAAGCAATGCAAATATTTTATAGCTCATGGAGTGCTGAGACTGCGCTGCAACATCAGGAAAAAACAATCATATTACGTGCTTTCCTAGCATGAAACCCTATTGTAAAAGCAGTTAAGAATGCTTAAAAGTTTGTTAATTACCCGTAAACACTGTTACAGTTCGGCCATTTGTTAGGGGTATTGCTGGCCAGCAAAGAACAGCGGTAAAAGGTAAACAGATTTTAAAACCTGTTGGAACTTTCCTCTGCCACACTTTACCACACTTCTAAACAAAGTGCGTGTCAGGACAAAGTTTCTAATAGCTTTTAAAGCTCTTTATTCTTCAGATGGACATTTATTTCTGCCTGCTGTCTCTTTGACAGAAAAAGGCTTTCAAAGGCTTTGAAAGCTGTTAATACACTTTGCGATCCTGACCCCTTTTTTTTTTTTGCTGTAGCTGGTATTACATGGAGCCGATAAAGCTCCTTGTAGAAAAGAATTGGGAATGTGTCTCCAATTATAACCAGCTGTGTTCTCAATATGGATGCCAAGATTATTTTTTGATGTCCATGTTTTGAAAATGTAATATGTTGGTTATGTTTGGAGACTCGATCACAATCCTCTGTATTAATACTACATTTACATTTATATATACTGTACAGTCTTGTTGCATGGTGCACTTGTTTCTGCATTGACTGATGTTAAAGACATTTTGTCAGTAATTAACTAGTGACCATATTCTTTTATTTTCACTATGTTACAAATCTTGACAATTAAGACTAGTCAATGTTATTAAGTAGATATATATTTTTAGTACTTTTTACTAAGTCATTATCCTCTTCAAGTTCAATTTTAATTACAGAATCCCATATGGACCATTTTTTAATATGGAATTCTTCTTTTGCTCTGTAATAGTTCCTAATTCCATATTTTTAATCACCTTTATCATCTTTTTTCCTCTGTTACTGATTCTTTGTCATTGGTTTTCCATTTTTAGATATAGCTTTCTTAGCCACTGTCAGCATTAAAGACAGCAATGCTTTCACTTCTTCAGTGCATGTTATTTTACACCAGTTCAATAAAAACACACACACATATATAGATATACTGATGTTAAATTGTCTTCCAAGTGTAAGACTTATATTATTGAAGTCATTTTTGTACTGAAGCAATGCTGTACATTCCCAAAATATATGCTCCCAAGAATGTTTTTCTGAACATTCACATCTCCAGCATATGCCTGTTGTCTGTGGAGACCTTTTTTAAATCTCTTTAAGGTATAGAAATAGTTATGCAAATATTAATTTGTCTGCATACCTAGGATTAGGACATATTTTTCTCAACTAATCATCTGTAATGTCTTTATTTAATTGCTCACCCAATACTGTTTTCACTTTTGTGCTGTCTTGTACTTGTACTCTCAAATGTGATATTGCTTTATATGATGTACTCATTACTCTTTTCTGTTTTGCCATTTCTGTTGTGGACTCTGTTATTCAGTCTACAGTTTGTGTTTTAACAAAATTACTATCCATCCTTTGCATATCATCCTCTAACACTAGATTTGCATATGCAAAATTACCTGAGTTCAGTATCCCAAAGACTTGTCTAGCTCCATTCCATATTATCATCTCAACTCCTTTTATCATCTGCTCCCAAAGTCTGGGTTCTTTGTTATTTCCTTTCCAAATGCTGATTACATTTTCTTCTACACCTTTCTTATTACTTGCTAGACATGCCTGCCAATGAAGGTGGGAAAGTGTCATTGAATTCAGAGAGCTAGTGACTTTTGATATGGCACCCCAACCCATGTAGAAAATGGCAAAAAGAGGAATAATGATGACGTTAGTTATAGTTACATACTGTAACCTACTAATTTTATTCCATTTTTCCAAGGTCAAACATCTGTATCATGAAGCCTTGCTTAATACTGCTGTGCAAATAAGCCCATACATAATGCTCTTTATATTACTTTCCTAGAGCTTCCCAAGTGCTCATATGTGATCCAGTTGATATTCATTCCCACTGCCTCAGTGGCATTTTGGGTAATCTGCCAAGGTAACCCAGCAATGCTCAGTCATCAAAAGCTCAGACCTGCCCCCTTCCTGTGAAGGCAGATTCTCTGATCATATCCTGAGAGGGGAGCCTTTTGCTATGACAGGAAGTGGGTGTTCAGTCTTTTTCTGCCATCCAAGAAAAAATGGCCTCTGATTCTTCACAGGATCCAGTGCTGATTTTTCCAGCTTACTGCTCAGATAAACCCCAATTGGGGACCCCTTCCTCTCATTTTATTATTAGATTTTTTTATTTTTTTTATTTTTATGTTCATTAAAATATATATTTATTTTAATATTTTATTTCTGTCAGAGTTTGCAGTAATTCCTTGGGAATTTCTGCTTGAAGTGTTCATTTGGTTACTGTCTTTCACAATGTTTGTTTTTACTGTTTCTGAGAATCTTTCAGTATTTCTGTCAAAAGTGTAGTATGTATGTGTGCTGTTATACACTAGATGACTGACTTTACTGTTGTTATTCTGCTTTATTTTCATGTTTTGTTAGAAAAATATGCAGAACTTGTATTCTTCAACATTTATACATTATTTATTATATGTATGACTCTCTGCGTTTTTAACATCAGATTGCAATTTTACAGCAAATTAAGTTACTTGAATGTACTGTGTAGATGTTACTCCCTCTGACATGAAAATGTAGTTTAAACTGAAGTTCAGCACTATTTTATGGCAGTATTATGTGAGTAATGTGTGTGTGGAGCTAATTTTTATCACAGGTTTGGCACCTTGGTTGTTTTGGTGTTTGGGCTTTGTTTACTAGAAGTGCTTTAAATTCTTTTAGCTGTAAAAGAATTCTGAACACATTTCAGACTATTTTTCGGATAATAGCACATTTTGGCAGAGTTTGTTCATGTGCGGACATACTTATTATTAGAAACTTTTAATACTTATTGTGATACATTATTCAGTGCTGTCAGTTTATTATTCTGGGTAGTATTTTCTCCCTAACTTGATGAAGCCTAACTTTGGTACCCCCAATCAAATCCAGGAGCACCTAAAAAGAACAAAAATAAAAAAGCCTCAGCCTATGGGCTATGGTAAGTGATTCTGTAGTGGCCACTGCTCAGCCCACAGACCACTTACCTTTTTCCCCCATCTTCCTTTAATGTAGCTTTGCCAACCGCTATGGAGTGGGGGCTAGAGACATCCTCCTGGGCTGTTCAAGTGTCTAGTAAGGTATGGGAGAACCTTGCCCTTTAGTTCCTGTCCAGGATAACAGACCCCTTGCCAGAGTGTGATCTCTGCAAGGGTTTCAGCACTCGGACCATTGCAGAGTGGGGCAACAAATGGATCCTCAAGGGTCTGTTAAAATGCCCTTTTGGTGGGGAGTCTTTGTCTGAGGTAGAGACATCAAAGTCTCCCAAAAAAAGAAGCAAAAAAGAGGAGCTACTCTGTTCCGGAGTCTCTTAAATCACTTGATTCAAAATCTTTTAAAGACCAGGTTTCTTCCTCGGAACTGAAGCTTAAAGTTTCAAAATTGACACCTATAACCATTTTGGTGCCGAAGCCTATAACTTCCCCCATGGTTCCGACAACTATTACTGAGTTTACAAAATTCACGTCAGTACCAACGACCCTGTCTGCACCAACAATAGTTTCTCCAGTCATACCAGTCAGTACCCGTCCAGCACAAACTATTGGTCAGCAGACTGCGGTGCCAAAGGTCGAATCCTTACCCAGAACTAGGTAGTCCCCATCTACTGATCCCTTTTTTGGTCAGCAATTGAATCCCTTTATTGAAAGTCCAGAATCACCCTCGGGGATGTCTCTTTGTTCCACCAGGAACCTTTCAGAGCTTGATGTACTTCGGTTAGTGGATCAGCTCTTGGCGGCCAGAGGTCTTCCAGCCCCGTCTAGGACCTTCCTCCCATACAGAGCCGAGGTCTACTCTTCAAGGACTCCAACTTATCTTCCTGCTTCAACCTGTCCGCAGGTCTTGGAGCCTCCGACTTTGATGCTGCACCCAGTGCCAACTACTTCGGTACCGATGGTGGACCTAACCTTTGTTCCAAAACCCACTCTGTGGTCCTCTGCTCAGTCGGAGTCAACCCACCCATGGGACCTTGAGTTGGCTGCCAGCTCCAGGATCCCTGGTTTGGTGCCAATTTTTTCCATGGCACCATCTACGGTTTTGTGTGCTTTGACAATTCCAAGTCCTCTTGGGGCTCCTTCTCTGGGGAGGTGAGCTCGTCAGAACGGGGTGTGACCCCAGTTCCGAGGTTGTCTTTCTCTGTTCTGGGTTGCCATCCCTCTTCAGGTGGGCCTGCCTTTCAAATTATGGAGAGAGCTCTCACCTCAGCAGGCTCACAGTTGGCACCATCCACATCGGAGTGTCATATCTATGTTTCCTATGGTTTGCAACTGTCACAATCTGCTACATTGGGGCAGTGGTCATAAGAGCAGCAAGACACCTTGTTGCAGGGTAGCCTCTCTTCGGAGTCCTCCTCAGACATTCTCCCTGAAAAGCCACCTCATAAGAGAATTTCTCACTGAGGATACAGACTACGATGAAGGGTAAGGGTCCCTACGGTCACCCCCTGAAGATGTCTCCTTCGGAGACATCCTGGAAATCTTGAAACAGAGGGGTGATTGGAAGCTCACAAACCCTTCCTCCGAGGAGTCTGTCTTCTTGCAAGCTTTTCGAGCCCAACCTTCTGCTTCTTCAAATAAAAAAGAGATAGCAGCAACCAACACTAAAATCGACTGTTTAATGGCAAATAAAAATAAAAAACAGTTCAGCAAAAAATTAACTAGATGAGCACTTTCAGGCTTTGCCCTTCGTCAGATAAAAAACTAAAATCAAAACACTCATTTTAAAGGAATGACAACCAATCATAGTTCATTATTGAACCCACAGTTTTTTAAGGGCAGGCTTTAATGGAATTACCTTATTGAGTCCAGGATGTCTGTGTGCTGTAAGCTCCACAATCCAAATGAGTGTTTTGATTTTATTTTTTTATCTGATGAAGGGCACAGCCCGAAAGTGCTCATCTAGTTGATTTTTTGCTGAAATGTTTTTTATTTTTATTTGCCATTAAACAGTCGATTTTAGTGTTGGTTGCTGCTATCTCTCTTTTTTCTTTGTGGAGTTAGTGCTGAGCAGCTATACCTTCAGTGAGGTTTTTACTTTATCTTGTTTCTGGACCTTCTGCTTCTTGGGGTGACTCCACCTGTTGATGAATTGGTCATACTCATCGTGCAGCGTGCTTGGAAGGCCCCTGATACTATAGTGCCAATCCCCCGGAAACTGGACAAAATTCTCTCTGCACTAGAAGATCAGCCCCACTGGTCTAAAGGTTTAGCAGTAGATGCTATGGTGGTGACGGCTGCCATAAAGAAGGAACTCGCAAAGGAGAGTCCTGCTGTCCATCCTCCAAACCGAGAGTCTCGGATGATGGACAGATTCGGGAAGTGGGTCTATGGTTCAATGACCTTTGCCATATCGTCGTTGAATTACTTGGCACATTTCACGCGTCTTCAAAGGGACCTGATAACTGAGCTCTCAGGGACCTTGGCAGGTGCAGTGTCTGACGAGATACGTGATAAGCTTGCGACCCTGGAATAGATATCCAATTCATCCATGCAGCTTATTGCACACACAGCCAAGGTGACAGCCAGGGCAGTGGGTACAGGTGTTGCCATTAGGTGTCACATCTGCATGTGCTTATGTGACTTCGCGGATCTTTTCAAGTCTTCCTTTGTCAATGCTGTGGTTGATGCTACCTCATTATTTGGCCCAAAAGTCAGACACACATTAGCCAGGTGTGTGAAGGACAAAAAGACCCTTCCTGCTGTGGGCATGTGTTTTTCCACTCCTTAACTACCTTATTCCAGGAATCAGAGGGGTGGAAAGATGTGGTTCAGAAAGTCCTAAGGGCCTTTTAGGGACACACGTGGTGAGTTTTCCTCCCAGGGCAGAGGGGGAACTCATCAGGAAGACACCCCTCCTGTGGCAGAGGGGGCCCATGTAATCAGGGCTCCAGAGATTCTTTCTCTGGACAACTGTACCAGTGCTCCTGTGCAGCGGCCCGATTGCTTACCTCTGGAGGCAGTTGGGGGAAAATTTTCTCTGCACCACGTAGCCTGGCACTCATTAACATCAGATTCCTGGGTGCAAACGATAATTACCAGAGGTTAACATATCCCCTTTGATCTTTATCCAAGACCACAAAGAAAAATCCCAGATGTTCCACCCAGTCAGAGGGATGCAGCCACACTAGAAGTTCAAAAGCTGCTTCAAAAAAAGAGTCATCCAGACAGTTCCACCAGACCAAATAGGATCCGGATTTTACTCAAGATTCTTTTTAGTGCTAAGAAAGACAGGGGACTGGAGGCCAATTCTAGACCTCTGTATTTTTGAACAAGTTTGTTCATCAGACAAAATTCTGGGTAGTCACGGTACAGTCTATCCTTTCTTTTCTGGAGAAAGGTGATTGGATGTACTGTACAGATCTTCAGGGTGCATATTACCACATAAAAATGCACAAGCGCTCCAGAAGATACCTCTGCTTCTGGTTGGGGCCAGTCATTACCAATTTCAAGCACTGCCCTTTGGTCTCACCACAGCCCCCAGTGTGTTCACCAAATGCATGGCAGTGGTAGCAGCTCACCTAAGGCTACAAGGATTCTGTGTGTTTCTGTATTTAGATGACTGTCTCTTCACCACCCACACCAGGCATCTATTGCTTCATGCCTTGGACTCCGTTCTAAAGCTGACAGAGTTCTTAGGCATTTCCATAAACAGTAAAAAGTCAAAACTATCCCACAAAAAAGACAGAATTCATCAGAGCAACATTCAACACAAAATCCTGCGTGGCTGCTCTGCCTCTTCACAGACTTCAAAGGATGAGGTCATAGTCTCAAGTGATACTCTCTCAAGACAAAGTCCTGGCTCGTTTAATCTTACAACATCTGGGATCCATGGCAGCAACAATCACCCTAGATGTTCATCGTGCATACAGCTGCAGTCATAACAGATGAGTTCTCCTGCTGTCAGGCGGGTCCTCGGTCGGCCGAATTCCAAAGTCTAGGTCTGGCGTCTGTTGTCGTCGCCTCTTCCCTGACGTCAGTGTGACAGGGGTATAAAAGAACTAGTCGACGCCGTTTTCTTCAGTCTTTCTTGCTGCGCGGTGCCCGAAGCAGAAGCAGTTCGCAAGTGCCGGTCGGCCAGCTCCTGAAATTACGAAAATTTTGCAACCGAAGTCTTCTTGAACGCTAAGTACCCCGTTGGGGAAACTTTTCTTGCCTCAGACCGATGTCAGACAAAGTTAATAACTGTATTTCATGTGGGAAGCAAATACCGCATAAGGATTTCATTCCCTCTGCATTCCTTGCTTAGGCCCAGACCACGACGTCTCGGTCTGTCGTTTTTGTGCTACATTCAACAAACGCACCATTAAGCGTCGGGCGGAGTTCGCCCAGCACTATTTTGGCAAAAAATTTAACTATATTATGTCGTCGGATACTCCGACTCCAGTTTTGTCTAAAAAAATGCAAAGATAAGGACCGACACACGAGGTCCGCGGCCTCTACAGACACCACATCAAAGCCGACTACAGGTGGTCCGGTTCTCAGCGAGGCACCTACGCAGCCCCTGCCTACCGACGACACTTCATTGGCGGTGTCTTTTGTGCCCGAGGTCGCAGGCTCCTCGGCCCACACCCCGACTACAGATACCGAAGCCACTCTTGGTGGTGAATCTAAAATGTAGACAGGTCTGCCTCCTCTCAAGGTGTCTTCAGACCTTCCTCTTCTTTTTCCATCAAGGCTTTTACTAAGTCTAAAGCAGCCATGCATTCTAAGAGACAGGCTACACAGGGCCCTTCTCCAGGCCCCATACCTAAAAAACAGATGCTTAAAATGGCTGAGGATTTAATTACTCTTATCAGGGGTTCTCAACCCCGGACAAAAGGCCCAGAGTGGAGGAAGAATCCCCCTCCTCTGACCAGGCCTCCATTATTTCAGAGCACTCTGATGAACAGGAACATTCTTACTCCCCTTTTGAAGATTCTGATGCAGAGGAGTCCATTCCCTCTGTCTCCCCCCAGAGGATTACTCAGTTGGGGAAACCTTGCATACCTTAAGGGAACACTTCCACTGGGAAGGCCAAGAGTACTCTGATTCCAAGAAAAGGCTTAGGGATTTTCTCTTGCTACCTCAGCACAGGCCTCTGGCTATACCTCCTGTCTTAGACATACTAGATGATGTGTACTCGGAGGCCTGCCTTATCCCGGATTCTTTACCTCCAGCCCCAGTCAAGCCTGACAGGTACTACCGGCTTCCTGACTCACACCAATTTTTATACAAAAGCCATGCGGCTGACCCAGAAACCATCTCACAGGGCCCCAAGGGAATTAAGGCCTCCACTGCTAAAAATCCATTACCTTCCGAGAGAAATTCCAGATCCTTAGAAAGGTGGGGAAAAAAGGTATACACCTCGGCCACCTTAACCATGAGGGCATTAAACTGCCAGTTCCATATGCTAAAGTACCAACAGTTTCTGTTATCACAGTTGAGAAGTAAAATGTCACAACCTGAACAACCAGACTTGACGGAGTTGCAGGATTTGATGCATAGTGCAGAACAAGTGGGTAAACATACCTTGCAATGTGGTTTTGATGCTCTAGAGGCCTCATGTAGAGCTGCTGTTACAGGATCAGTGATACGTAGACATGCCTGACTCAAGGAGCAAACCTTACCAGATCATGTCAAAGCTAAATTACTAGATGCCCCTCTACAAAATGATGTATTATTTGGTGTTAAAGCTGAGGAGGTATTAAAGAAAATGGAGGAAAAGGCTAAATCAATGCAAACAGTGAAAGATTTTCTACAGGTACAACCTCCACGTTTCAGTAGAAATTGGCCTTCCAAAAATTGGTCATTTCCAGCCCCGGACAGACCTCAAAGAGGTAGATACAGGCGCCCAAGGGGTAGAGGGCAATCTCAAGGATCGTTTAGAGGCAGACAATGGCAAGCTCTTACACAAAGAGGTGGTGAGGATAGTTCGCAGCCATTCAGAAAGCAAGCCCAATGACTTTCCCCTTTGCATGCCAAACAAAGCTCAAATGGCAGCACCCTTAGGCGGAAAACTAGCATTATTTTCAAAAAATTGGCATATTGTCACAAAAGACAAGTGGATCCTGGACATTATAAACAGAGGCTACAGATTCCATTTTCACACCCTTCCAAAAATGAGAGGCATGCCAAACCTGCCACACAATCAAAGGGCAGAGGCACAAAGACAAATTTCAGATCTCATGGACATGAAAGCTATTCAAGAGGTACCAACTCACGAACAAGGTCAAGGTTTTTATTCCAGACTATTCCTGGTACCAAGGAAGGGAAAAGATTGGAGACCTATTTTGAACCTATCCATCCTAAACACATTTTTACTCGTACCAAAATTCAAGATGCTCAAATTACAGCAGCTTCTTCCCATGCTGGGCAAGGAGTCTTGGCTGGTAACATTGGACCTCAAGGAGGCATACCTGCATGTCCCAATCAGACAAAATTGCAGAAGATACCTCAGATTTCTTGCAGGTTCAACCCATTATCAATTCTCTGCATTGCCCTTTGGCTTATCTACTGCACCCAGAGTATTCACGAAATGCCTGGCATCAGTAATTGCCTACTGCAGACTTCAAGGGATACAAATATACCCATATTTGGACGACTGCCTCATCCAAGCGGACAGCAAGCACATACTTCTGAAACATCTGGCTTTTGTAATAATGTTGTTGAATTCTCTGGGATACACAGTCAACAAAAAGAAATCAAGGCTAATACCCTCTCAGAAAATAATTTTCCTGGGTGCCAACTTGGACACAAACACCCAGATGGCCTACCTCACGCCAGAGAAGCAGGGGCAACTAACTCAATACTTCAGAACACTAGCAAATTTCACCAGGCTGACTGCAAGGAAAATCCTGCAGTCTCTGGGATTCATGGCATCTTGCATCCTTCTAATCCCATGTGCAAAGCTGCATATGAGGAAACTTCAATGGTACCTGAAAAACCTATGGTCTCAACACAGCCACAGTTTGGAAACAATAATACCACTAATTCCATGTCTTCAAAAGGAATTTCTGTGGTGGGCTCAAGCATGACAAACAAACACAGGTCTCCCATTCTGCAAGCCTCAAGCAAATCAAGTCATCACAACAGATGCCTCGGACTACGCCTGGGGGGGCACACATGACAGATCGGTGCATTCAGGGAAAATGGTCCCAAAAAGAAAAAGCACCTTCACATCAATCAAAAGGAAATGCTAGCAGTAATAAATGCTATTATAGCTTTCAAAGACCTTCTGCATCCTGGTCAACTATTGATAAAGACAAACAACACCACAGTAATGTGGTACATAAACAAACAGGGAGGAACCCATTCATACCCCCTATGCAGGCTGGCCATGTCACTTTGGAACATGGCTCTGGAATTACAAATCGAACTTCAAGCACAGTACTTGCCAGGCAAGGAAAACACGCTGGCAGACAACCTAAGCAGAAATATGACAGATCCACACGAATGGAAGTTGCATCCTCAAGTTTTTACAGAGATAATTCAAGCATGGGGAAGGCCAGACATAGATCTCTTTGCCTCCCACAAAAATCACCAATTGACAAAATTCTGCTCAAGGACTTTTCATCCAAAGGCCTGGAGAGTGGACGCTCTCTCTTTCAGTTGGACAACAATGACAGTTTATGCCTTTCCACCTCTTCCTCTGCTGCCCAAAGTTCTATTAAAAACCAGAGCAGACAGACCAAAGATGATTCTCATTGCTCCAGACTGGCCAAGACAACACTGGTACCCACTCCTGAGGAGCATGACGCATTCCCCTCCATGGACCCTTCCTCTAATGCCTCTTCTTCTGACTCAGCACAGCTACAAAACTCTTCACAGTCAGCTGAAAACACTCAATCTGGCTGCATGGAAGATTCCTTAACATCACAACAGACCCTACTCTCCAAGGAGGTGCAGGATGTCATTTTGGAGGCCAGAAGGCCTTCTACTAGAAAAGCTTACTCCGCAAAATGGAAACGGTTTTGTGCCTGGAATGAGAAAAAGGGCCAGAAACCTGGAAAACTGAATTTACCTCAAATATTACAGTATCTAGCTGAGCTGCTAAGCAGTGGACTTTCATTCTCCTCCATCAAAATCCATGCCTCAGCCATTTCTGCAGAATACAACACTGATCCACCTTTATTCTCTCACCCCCTCTTAAGACAGTTCCTCAGAGGGGCTAAGAATATAAAACCCCCAAGGAAACAATCAATACCTGCTTGGTACCTCAATTTCATTCTAGAAAAGCTGACCTTTCCTCCTTTTCAGCCAGCTGCCTCAACAGATTTGCAATATTTGTCCTGGAAAACGGCTTTCCTTTTGGCTATCACCTCAGCTCGTAGGGTATCGGAACTACAAGCCCTCATGGCTGTGCAGCCTTTTATCATCTTCCATCAGGACAGAGTTTCCTTACGAACCAACCCGTCCTTTATGCCAAAGGTGGTATCCAGGGTAGCTTTGAATCAGGCTATACACTTACCTACCTTTTACCCTAATCCTCAAAACAAAGGGGAGAGACTACTACATTCCTTGGACATCCACAGACAGCTGCATTATTATTTGGACAGAACAAAGCCTTTCAGAAAATCAGAACAGCTCTTTGTGTCCTATGCTATAGGAGCTCAAGGGAAGCCAATTTCCAAACAGACAATCTCAAAATGGATAGCCCACTGCATACGATTTTGTTACTCTTTTCATGGCAAAACTGTACCTGCAGGAATCAGATCCCACTCCACAAGGGCCACAGCTACCTCTGCAGCTTTCCTCAGAGGAGTTCCTACCAAAGATTTTTGGAAGCAGCCACTTGGAGTTCTGTGCATACCTTCTCCAAGCACTACCACCTACCATTATACTCCAAAACTAGAGCAGGCTTTGCCACTGCAGTCTTGCAGGGCATCCTGGCTCCTCCTAGTTCCACCTAGTGCCTACCACCCCTTTCTTAGCTTTGGGATTCTACCCATCTGTTATGACTGCAGCTGTATGCACGATGAACATAGTACAGTTTTGTACCTACCATAAATGTAGATGTTCGAGTGCTAATACAGCTGCAGTCAAGGTTTCCCTCACTCCTTCCCCTCTTGGGACAAGCCTATTGGCTAACACCTCCTCATACAACCTGATTGGGGTATTCATTTATGGTGTATGTGCTTGCAACTACTGTATTTTGATTGTATGGCATTGCTTTATTACACAAATTTATGTATTGCCTTCCTTCTGGGGGCACCTGACATCTGGGGCAAGAAAAACTGAAGAAAATGGCGTTGGCTGGTTCTTTTATACCTCTGTCGCACTGACGTCAGGGAAGAGGCGACGACAACCGATGCCGGACCTAGACTTTGGAATTCGGCCGACTGAGGACCCGCCTGACGGCAGGAGAACCCATCTGTTATGACTGCAGCTGTATTAGCACTCGAACATCTACATTTATGGTAGGTACAAAACTGTACTTTCCTCTGGTGAGGTACCACATGAGGCTGCTTAAGTTGCTCCTGGCATCACAGTGGTCTCTGTTAACAAACCCAATGTCCTACCCAGTCCGCATAACCAACCGATGCAAGCAGGATTGGTGGATGAAGCCAGAAGAGGAATTATGGAGTTGCCCCTTTTTGCCCTCCCAGCCCAAGGTCGTAGTGACCACAGATGCATCCCTGATGAGGTGGGGGGGCATTTTCAGGGAAAGACAGTCCAAGGCACTTGGTCCCCCTTAGAGGCCAATTTGCATATTAACACCCTAGAACTGAGGGCGGTGCTCTTAGCATTGCAAGCATGTCAATCTACCCTCCCTTCGGGGACAATTGCTATCCAGTCAGACAACATGTTGGTGGTCTGGTACATCAGCAAACAGGGGGGAACCAGATCCTACCCTTTATCTTGGGAAGCCCTAAGAGTTTGGCAATGGGTGAACACCTCCAACCACTTTCTGAAAGCAATGCATATTCTGGGGAATTCCAACGTGATCGCGGACAAACTGAGCAGATGCATACTCCTGCCTCACAAGTGGTCTCTCATTCCCACTATGGCGACGAATGTCTTCTGTTGATGGGGTCAGTCTTGCTGCAATCTCTTTATCTTTCCCATAAACCACAAATGCAGCAGCTAATTTACCCTGTCCCCCCCAGGGGTAGTCCCTGAGAGATGCTGTCTTACAAGATTGGCCCCTGCACTGCTTTACGCCTTTCCACCATTCCCCTAATTCCCCAGTTTATAAAGAAAGACCAACAGTTGAGAAGGAAAATGATTCTTATGGCACCTTATTGGCCCCGCCAAGTCTGTTTCCCCTTTCTCTGGCCTCATCTAGTTTATCATCTGTGGACTGTAGATCCAACTACAGACCTGTTGTCTCATCCGCAGGGTCTGGTCCATCCCAACCTACAAAGTCTCAAGCTGACGGCTTGGTACCTCCACTTCCAGTAATTGCCAGGCAGCATAGTCTGTCTTCCCCGATACTTCTGGCTTCTCATAACCAACCACCAGGAAACTGTACCTTTGTAAATGGAACAGATTTGTGCTTTGGTCTCACAGAGATGGAATTGACTCTATTAATAAGGTACTAGAATATTTATCAACTTTATTCCAATTGGGAGCCTCAGCTTCTACTGTTAGAGTTCATTTAGCTGCTATTTAACATTTTCTTAATGGCTTCAATGACCTTTCCTTAATGTCTCATCACCTCTGTAAAACCTTCCTAAAGGGCGTTTTTACATTTGAAACCACATTTTAAAGAACCTATTGAACCATGGAATTTAACGTTAGTCTTGCAAAGTTTGGTCCGTCGGCCCTTTGAGCCAGCAGCCACATGTGATATCAAATTTTTATCCTGGAAGACCTTATTTCTGGTAGCCATCGCATCAGCCAGGAGAATATGAGAATTGCAGGCTTTGTGTGTGAAAAGTCCATATATCATTTTCCACAAAGAGAGAATATCACTTAGAACTAACCCCTCCTTTCTACCCAAAGTAGTATTGGACTCAAATATTAATCAATCCATAGAGCTACCAGTTTTTTTCCCAAACTTCTCAAACAAAGGAGAATATTGTTTGCATTTGTTGGATGTACACAGATAATTATGTTTTTACTTGGATAGAATGAAATCATTTAGGAAATTGGACTAATTGTTCCTGTCTTTTTCAGGTACTCGACTGGGCAAACCAGTTTTCAAAGTTACTTTATCGAAGTGGTTGAGAGATTGCATCACCTTTGTTTATGACCAAAATAAGCTGAACCTGTCAGCCAAGGTCTAAGGCTCATTCTACCAGACCAGTTTCCACTTCAGTAGCCTTTCATTCTAGAGCTTCTATGGATGACGTTTGCGCAGCGGCCACCTGGGCTACCCCTCATACCTTTATCACTCATTACAAATTGAATATGGTCTCCAGGAGAAGAGCATCCATTGGCTCTATGGTGCTCAGGAATATCCTTCCGTAGGGCCTCTAAAGACGTACAGTAAAAAAAAGTTATGTTCTTACCATAACGTTCCGTCTGTGTTGTCAGTCTTCATTCATTCTTGACATCCCAGCCTCCTACCCCCCCTAAAGACTGCTGGAGATTTGGAACTAGTCCTGGTTCTATAGTAGGGCAGTTGCTCAGACAAAGTTTCCACCTTTTTTTCTTTCTACGGGCAAAACTCAATCTGAGGGGAAGGGAAGAGAGGGACTATGGGTAGTCTTAGCTCGAGAGTTTCTGACTGGTGCAAGCTTGATGCAATGGCCGAGCCGGTTCCGAGGACAGAACTGAGACCCAACAGTCAAGAATGAATGAAGACTGACAACACAGATGGAACGTTATGGTTAGAACATAACTTCTTTTTTCTGTAGGATTCTCTGAGAAAAGATGTTTTAGGTGAGAATCTTGATTAGGTCCCCCTTTCCAGACCTCCATCAGCACTGTCAACAAAATCCTTTTGTTCTCACAAGGAATACCTCCAAAGCAGAGATTTTGGAGAATACAGTTAAGTCATTCTGATGCCTTCCTTTCCAAAGGTGGTTGGATACATACACCTCACCCTGATTTCTGTTCCTTCACTGGTCTGGGCTTCGACTCTGATGCCATCAGATTCATTTTTTTGTCTTGAAGTCTGTGTCCTCAGTGCAGTTTTCCCATATAGTTTCAACACAGTGGTTCCCAGATCTGACTCTTTTAGCCCCAGTCTTGCTGGAGCCGATACAGTTCCTGGACCAAGAGGTTAGGCTGGGTACTTTCACACCAGTCTTGGATCCATTAGGTTCAGTTCCACTGTTATTGTTAGGATTATCAGCCTTCATCTCCTCAGTTGCAGTCGCTGTGTCTGATCCTTTCAGTGCTTTGAGCTGAGAGCTTCCTGTGGTCCTTGGTTCCAGAATTCCGAAGAGACGGTCAGACCTGTTGACTTGAACGAGTCATTCAGGGATATAAAGGCTTTCTGTGTTTTAGGTAGGATAACTGTTTTCCCAGTTAATAACCTTCACACAGACCCCTCCCAGGATAAGATCCACTCAGGGAGTCTCTTCCTGTCTTGCTTCCACCTTCTCTTTAAGTGCCCAGTGGTCAGAGATGAACAGCAAGTCTCAAACCCACTACTCCACAGCAACTTCAGTCCTCTGAGGAGTTAGATGAAGCCACCTCTGTTGCACCAAAAAAGAGGGCATGTAAGAGGAAGCCCCTACACTCTCCTTCAGTCTTCAGCTTCAAATTTCGACTCAGAGGATCATGAGGATTCTTCACTGTCCCCTCCGGAGGACCCCTCATTTGTTAATATTCTAGAACTTAACAGCAGAGGGTTGCTTGGCCCTTAGACCCTCCTTCTCACAAAGAGATGGTTCTGATTGAGTTTTATGGTTTGGCACCATCGGTATCCTGGATGGTACCTCTGGCCAACAAACTTATAGACTTAGAGGCTCTGAGATCATGGCAGGAGCCAGACAATTGTGAAGCATTTCCCAGGAAACTGGATAAGATACTCTGACCTCCAAAAGACAATTTTTTAGCTAAATTCCCAGCAGTGTAATCCGTTATCATGGCAGCTACAAAAAGAGATCATTCAGAGGATTCTCATTTCATCCACCTACCTAATAAAGAGTTCAGAGAGCACTGGATAAGGTATGGAAGTGGGCATACGCTTTGGGAACTTTTGCACTGAGGGCCCTATGAAAAAATTCCAGTTTGATCTGGTCCAACTAGCCCTATCTGTTCTGAGAAGTCTGTTAACAGCTTGCTCTAGTAAGCAACTGGAAACAACCATTTGTACGATGCTGAATATCTGTAACCTCTTCATGCACCTCATGTACAACGCGATGGGTGGTTGTTATAGTTATTATTAGATATCATAGTTTTTGGTAGTTTACAGCAGCTTTTACTGTAGCTTGACCGTCTTTTCTCTGCCTGTTTTTCTTTTATCTTGTTTCCTATTTCTCCCAGAATGTCAAACAAACTATCCGGGTTTAAGTAGTGTGTAGCCTGTGTCCATAAGTTACCAAATTCTGATTCATAGGTTCATAGGTGTTTACTAGGCTAATGACCACAAGGGCCTTTTTAAGCATAGCCATGCATCCCAAATCTCTGACAAGTTCTGATACCCTTGATAAGTGTAAGTGATGCACATGATAAATGTGTGTATTGTCTAGGCCCCTCACATTTGGACACTTCTTGCTCCATTTGTAAAGCCTATGGCCAACAGACCATTGTCGAGAGAGTTGAAGTAAATTAATCATGAAAGGGCTTCTTTCAGCCCCTGTGAGAGAGAGCATTCCTTCATTTTCTGTAAAACTTACCAGCTGGAAAGCCTCAGGAGAAAAGCAAAGACAAAGAAAAAGAGAAGGAAAAAGTAAGATCTAAAACTTCGAGGAAGAGGTCTCTGGGCCATACATCTTTTGATATGGATTCTAAAGTCCCAAAATATTCGGAGACAATGCTTTCCTCAGATCTGATGCTCATTAGACCTGACACTCCTCTGAGGTTCTCACTGGAACTAATTTCTCCTATGCTCCATTCACCAATTTTACAGAAAAAGTGGTACCATCATTGCAGGCCACCCTCTGTTGCTTCATCCTTCTGGTAATACAGGTCTTCTAGGAGCCTCACCGAAGCAACATGGACAAGAGGATGAGATTTCTTCAAACCCAGATTCATTTGAGGGTGTTCCCAGGACCAAGAGAATGGTTTCTTTCCCACATTCAGTAGTTGCTCCTTCTCCAATCTGAACTTTTAAGGATCAGAGCCCCTGGTTCTGACTTCCACCTGAGGCAGGTCTGCATTGGCGCCCAGGATTTGTTCTTCCTTGACGCTGACAAGTTCTTTGAGAGAGTTGGCTCTAGCCGCTTCTGAGCAGTCTGAGTTTCAGGGCAGAAAGATCAGCTTTGACTCTAACAGAGTAGGTTCTGAACCATTCCTGCTTCTCAGAGCCTTGGCTGTAGACAGTACTGCTATGATGTCAACCTCGGATCTGAGCTGTATGGTATCCTGGGTTGAAACTCCTTTGGGGACTTTGGCTTCTAGGGCTTGGCTTCCCAGGTCCATGTCAAGCTTGGCTGTTGAGGCTTTCAAGAGAGTACTGCCTCATTTCAGAAAGAAGACTACCCCCACAAGTTTGGATCTATTCCTTCTCTGAAGGATCTACCAAGGTCCAGATCCTATTCTTCTTGTCCCTTCGGGACAGCCAGTAACCAAAAGTCTTGTACTGGCTCCTATGAAAGAGACCACCTTGGCTTCTGAGTCCTCCCCAGAGCATCCCGCTCAGGAGGTGCACAAGAAGCACACATGCAAAATGAGGCACCTGGATTCCCCTCAGGAGTCTGTCACCACTGATACTGACTTTGAACAGAATGCCCTAAAAGTGGGACCTGGAACATTCTCCTTCATCAAAGAAATCCTTGAACTGCTTAAACAGAAAGGAGGATGGTCCTCCCAGTAGCTATCTCAAGAAGAATCAGTTTTTAGTGAGGCTTTTGATTCTGGCCTGTATATGTCTTGGGTTGTTCCACTCATTGATGATAAAAGTCTGTCTTTAAATGGCCATGGAAGGAGATGGACTCAAGCTGAACCCATCCATATGAAGCCTGATAAGTTCCTTGTTTCTCCAAAGAATCATACCCATTGGAGAAGGGCCCAGCCAATGTATTCCATGGTAGTGGCGACAGCCAACAAAAAGGAATTAGAAGAAAGTCCTTCTGTCCATCCACCAAACAGGGAGTCTCAAATGTTGGACAGATTTGGGAAGTGAATGTAAATCCTGTGTACTTTCTCAGTGAGGGCACTGAATTATTTGGCAGCATGTTACACATTTTCAGAGAGAGTTGATGGAGAACTCCAAATCTCTTCTTGGGACATTGTCTGCGGATCAAAGAAAGTCCTTTGATAAAACAGCTAGCTACCCTCCAGTCCTTGTCTAATATCACAAAGCGCCTCATCTCCAATGTCATGGAGGGTGCATCTAGAGCAGCTGGCACAGGTATATCCATCAGGAAACATAGCTGGTTGAGGCTCTGTGATATGTGGAACATTTCAAGATGTCTCTTGTGAATTCCCCTTATGACAGATCAGCACTCTTTGGTCCTAAAGTGAAGGGCACAATATCTAGAACTGAAAAATAAGGTAAATCTGTTTGTGCCATAGGGAACAAGTTTTCCACTCCTCAAAGGACCTTTTTCAGGAATCAAAAAGGAGGCAGAAAACTGGGTTCTGGACATCCCAGAAATTTTTACTTGGCATTTCAGGAGACGGGGCCCCACACGACAGAGGCAGTCCACATAATAAAGGCTTTATATGTCCTTTCTTTGAGACGACTTTTCAGCGCTCCTGAACAGTTGCCCAACTGCTGCACTCTGGAGTCAGTCTGGGGGTGCTTATCCCTGCATCTAACAACCTAGACCTCCATCGGTCATGAAAAATGGATGCAGATGATCCATAGTCAGAGGTTACTTCATTCCCTTCCACACCCTCCCTTTAGCCCTAAAAAGGTTTCCTAATGTTCCCTACTCTCAAAGAAAAGCAGATGCTTTAGAAATAAGGAAATTTCTAAACAAATAAGGAAACATCTAAACAGTCAGTCATCGAAGAGGTTCCCTAAACCAGAGGATCCAGAATTTACTCAAGGTTCTTTTTATTGGCAAAGAAAAACAGGAACCTAAGGCCATTTCTGGATCTAAGTTACTTA